>NC_081413.1:752173361-752473361 GCF_030272615.1 Cryptomeria japonica
TGACTTATTTACACTGTAAATATGCAACACAACTTGTATAAGTCCACCCATGGGAGCCCAAACCTGGATTTAGACAAGTTGATGTATTTTGGAGTCCAAAACCCTTGACAGGGCAGTCAAGGAGCAAAATGAAAACAATTTTACAAAACCAACTTGCAAATGCACAACCTGCAAAACTAATTACATGTAGAGAATTGAATATACAATAGATACACTTTCCAAAAGGTACAGTATGGAAAGGAGAAGTCCTAGTATGGACTGCTATACAAATGGAGTGCAAAACATGAGAAAAGTCATAAAAATGCTTGTTCTTTAATTGATTATGAAAGAAAGTACAAAATCCAACCCTATACCAAGAAGAGGTAGGCAAATATATAGAATTTGGAGGTAGTTATCAAGTCCTGTATGGAAATAAGGCATTTTTGTCTTCTTTTTACAAAAAGTGTCCAAAATGACAACTTTTACAAGCAAAAATGACAACTTTTGTTGCTCCAAGTGGCAATTTGAGCAACCTAACTCAACCAACCTTCCAAAATCACCTAGGAATGACTAAAAACACTTTATAAACTTGTTTCAATTCTTTCCAAAGCATGGCTAAGCCTATAAGGTGATTTTTGACTTTTTAGCCTTATTTGGCCTAGGAGCACAAAACTGACAACACAAACCTTAAGAAACAAAACTTGATCTCTCAAGCACAAAATGAGATCAAACACTTATGAAATGACTAAAAACAACCTATAACAACATTCAAAACCTATTACAAGACTCACAAACACTTAAGCATGAAAATACTAAAAATGGAGAGTAAAAACAAAACTAGGTGCTTCTGCACCAACTTCTTTGGCTTAAGTTGACTTAGGAGATTTCTTAGAAAGAGATAGAAACCCTAGGGCTGACTCAATGATGGAAAGAATAGTTAGAAGTGACTTGATTGAATCTGTTGCTTTCCCAATTGTTGCTCCTTGTCTAAAATCAGTGTAGCATGTATGAACATATATGATGTTAATAGCAGGTGCATTAGGACCAGCAGTGGTGAATTGTTAGTAGAAATTAACAAAGAAACGACGATGGCTGCAATGGGAATCCCTCATAAAGAGCCATATGAAGATTGGTAAATTGGTACCTTGCAAGGAATTGGCTTCTAAAGGTTCGGAAAGGGGGGTCCTAGTTATCCATGCCTCTTACAAGAGAGCATTTCATCATGAAGGTGCGGGATATTGTAATATTTTGAACAGACTCAAAGGAAATTCACATGCTTTCTATTGGGAAGATTGGATGTACTTTTATATTCAAGTGTTGTTAGCTAGCGAGAAATATCTTGATTGAGTGTAGGTTATTGCTGAAAGGCTCCATGAGGGTTTGAGTAACTTTGTTGGAATGTCCAGTTTTTACATGTCCTCATATCTATTTTATATATTTACTTGTACCAGAGAATGGCAAGTGTTGCGTAATGAGCCTTTGGTGGATGACATGAAAGTTTATGATTATTACCCATACCTGCAAAAAATTTCACATGATGGAATGATGTTTTTGCAAGAAGGCTTGCCTTTGAGCTGCAGGGAGACATAAATAAAAGAATCTCAGCTGAGGCCATGGAGTTGGTTAGTATATATGGAAGCTACTTTATCTAATTTCCCAGATTTACATACATTAGAGTGGGGGCTTTGAAGGTGAACCATTCAAATTGCCCAGGTATGCCTTTGATAGTTATGTGCTTATTGAAGTTTGTAGACAGCTAGCCCACATTGACAAAAGGTTAGGGATGAAGGGTAAATCCAGGGTTGCCTTCCCGATTGAACTTGGATACTATAGTTATAAATCTGTATTTGATGCCTTGAACCTAGAATTAGAGTTCAAGAAAATGAATCTGCAACCCTACATTGCTAGACATAAGTTTGATAGAAGGGGATATGATGTAGAACATCTAAATGTTGATGACCATTTCTTCCATGAACCTTGATTAGAAGATTACTGGGAAAATTATTGTGATGAATTTGAAGTGAGGAGGAGATTGTGATCAAGATTCACTCTGTAGCAAGTTGTTACAGTGAAGTTATCCATTAATGTTTCAAGAGTACAAGAAGAGGAATAAGAAGATGTATTGGATCCTAAATTCAATGAAAGGGTTCAAGGGCAATCTATCCCTGAAATTGACTGGGATAGGAGAGAAGAGGAAAATATTCAAGCCAAGTCTTTCAATGTCATAAGAAGAATGGAGAAGTGGTTAAGGGACCACAAATTTAGAAAGGAGTCGATTATCACTCTTAATGAATTAACAATTGGTCCACTTGCTACAACACAGATTCCCACTTCATCCTCTAACGAAATTGTTGATGTTGCAGGTGCCACAAGGCTAAAAATTGGAGAGGTTAAAACCAGAAGATCAAAGAGATCCCCATTGAGTTCTTTAGTAGTTCAAATCACCCATTCAAGGAGCAAAAAGAAAAATAGGGAACTAGTGGCAAATCAAATTGTTGTGGACTTGGATTCAAGCGAAGAAACCCAGGTGATCATGGATCAACAAGTGTCAAATAACCCTTCAGTGCAAGATACAAATGCAGGGAAAGAACCTGAAGAAGATCCAAATCCAATGAGCACTATGACTGTTGTCAACCTACCTGATGATCAGACACCTCTGCCCAAAGAAACTTCCAGTACTTCTCGATGGCTTAGAGCTTCAATTGGGAATAAACACATAATTGTCCCTATTACTATTCCCATGGAGGATATGGTAAGTAAGTGCCTTGGGAAAATATCCAAACCCAAGAAGCTCAAAACACAGGCAATGATGGAAGTTGATGATGAAACAGGCCACTGGGTAGCGGAAGTAGCTAAGCCTATCTTAGATAGAGATCCAAAAAAAGCCACTAAGAATGATTTTATTGTTGAGAAAATCGACCTGGGAGTTTCTTCAAGGGTTGTGGATGCCAAAAATTTAGAATCCTCCACTAAGAGAATGATATCTAGGACCTGGAAAGATGAAAAGGACGAATGGGAGTTGAAACAAGTTGTTACTCAGATGGCAGAATATATCAATGTCATACATCACCCGAGTCCTCAGCCCTTGACACAGATGACATTGTCCTTTGACCCCAAATCACCAGTGAATCAAAAGCTATTGGATCAGGTCCAGAGAAGCCGCATGATAGCTAAAGTTTTTGATGAGTGGCTTGATTCCATAGTGCACCAGGGCACAAACTACATTGCTAGCCTGATCAAGGTATATGATTGTGCTATGCTCAAATTTATCATTCTAAATAAGAAATAAGGAAAATCATGAATCCCTTAACTATCTAAGCAATTCGAACATAAACCAATGAAATAGATACAAAATAGACTAAAATTAAACAATGTAAAACTCCCTATTGTGCATCATGGCTTCCATTGTTCTTCTCCTCTTTGTGGTATAGTGGCTCTCAGATATCGTGCTGGCAACCTGCAAATGACACAAAGATTCAAAGTTCGTGATTGAGAGTAATTGTCTAGGATTGAGGAGGATTGAAAATGGAGATTGAATGCTCAATTTATAGATAATTGGAGATGATTGATTGAAAGGTAGAACAAATTGATCAAGAGGTGGAACTCAAGTGAGCTCACATATTGATTGATAGTTGAATTGTTGATTTGGAGGTGAAACTGAATAGATTGAATAGATTAAATGAGTTAATTGATTGAGAAAAAGCTAATTGAAGGAAGAAAAAGAATGATTGGAGAATAATTAACTAATGACAAAGAAAGCTTCATTTAGAAAAAGCTAACTTGAAGATGAAAATAGAGATTGGAGAGATAAATGATTTAATTAATTAATTGATTGAATTAATTAATTTAACATGTGCTTGCACTTTGACTTAGATTTTCAATTTATCTTTGAATGAGATTTATTCAAATAATTGAATTTATTTTAAATTCAATTTAGTATTTGAATATATTTAGAACTTGACTTTGATTTTCAATTTGATTTTTGAAATCATGCACATGTGATTGAATTTAGAAGAAATTAGAAGAATTTGAAATTAAATGAAATTAGAATTTGGGGATTTGGAAATGGAATTAGAAGAATTAATTAGCTAATTAAATAATTTAAAGAAACTATTTAATAGTTTTAGAAATAGAATTTAATTAAATAATAAATATTATTTAAATTAAAGGATTAAATCATAATTAATTAAATAATAAATATTTAATTAATATTTAGATAAGGGTTAATGATTAATTGATTAGAGATAGAAATTAAAAAATGAATTTATTTAAATAATAAAGATTATTTAAATTGGGGAATTAATCAGAATTAATTAAATAATAAATATTTAATTAATATTAGAAAATGGTTAAAATGGTTAAATAATGATAGAATAAGAAATAAAATAATTAGCAAAACGATGAGGAAATATGAAATTAGAAGAATAAGATTAATTAACTAAATTAAATAATTATTTAATCAATTAGACAAATAATTAGTACATGATCAATGAGACATTTTTAGGTGTCTACATTTGCCCCTCTTTGAGACAATTTCAGAATGACGTTGTTTCAAAGAAAACAAAAAATTCTTTTCCAAGTATTTGTTTCTTGCGAGACATTTTATTGCAAGTTTTTTTACTGTTTGATTTTCAATTTTTAGTTCTTTTCCAAGAGCTTTTTCGATGTTTTTGGATTATGTGGATCGATATTTGAATGTTTTTGATTGATTTTTTCAGGGCATTATGCAAATGTTTTTTATTTTTTGAAGGATTTTTCAATGTTTTTGGATTTTTGTCTGGACGTTTTCCAAATGTTTTTGGATTTTGAAGGATTTTCCCATGTTTTTGATATTTTTGAAGCATGACCTGCCATTAATTGATAAAGATAAGACTAACTTGGACAAAATCCAACAGTCATACCGATCTATGTTGTTGTTTTGATTTGTGTGATCATTGATAGGAATGTCTGATTTCAAAGAGTGAGTACCTCGTATAAGACCGATTTGTTTGGTTTCGAGTGTACCCTTCCCTCTATAAGACATGTTGATGTTTGATAGAGTTTATTCGATAAATTGATTAACAAGACATGTGATCAGTTTGATTGTAGAATTTGAGAGTTTGTTTGTTATTGATTTGATTTGCTTTGATTTTTTAGTTTTTGATTTTTTGTTTTTTAAGGGTTTTTTCAAGACATTTTTTATTTGTAATATTTTGTGTTTTCCCATTGTTTTTGGATTTTTTTTCAGGACTTTATTTGATTTTTTAGGATTTTTTCAGGACTTTATATGATTTTTAGGTTTTTTTAAGTTATGCCCCCAGTGTGCAAACCTATATGACAAGATGATCTATAGAATGCATGTGGAGACACTGAATTTTTGACATGACCTATGTTAATGCAATATGCATGATGAAGATGCATTTCCTATTCGAACAAGGATGATTGTATTTGTTTGGCATTTTGTAATACACCAATTGAAATGGAGGTACAAAACATTTAGTAGATAAGTGATCAATCCATCTTTAAGGTCCTTTGGAACATCCAAATTAACACACTTAGTGACTAGGATTTACAAATGGAGACACTTAAAACTTCCCCATTGGTTCTTGAAACTTTGATCTTCTTTTTCCCATGTGTGTGCAAATGAGTTAATTCTTGTTCTTGTGTTCACTAAAGATCCTTAGCATCCTATATGACTAGCTACATGGATTATCCTAACTTCAAAAGCATCCTGAATAGAGCCTCGCTGCCAACAAGCTTTTAGAGCTCCGACGAGGTTATAGACTGTAATTTCTTAAATATTGCTCCATTGCCAACAGGTGTTCATAGCCCTGATGGAGTTACTTGCATGTTCCCATAGTCAAGATTTTTGTTGCACTATGTATGTGTGATATTTCAGTTATATATCATTGCTCTTTCGCCTTGAGATGAATATTTGGCATAACACTTTTTCCCCTTTTTTATTTTTTTAATTTTCTTGCCTTGACTTGTAAGTAATGAAACCTACTTGGGTGTGACAATTATAACGATGCTAAAGTGAAATTTTAGATTTTTCACTAGTCATATGATCACCTAGGTGTCTAGAATGAATTAGATATTTTCTTAATATGTTCGAGATATAGCATTTGATAGATTTTGGGTTAACAAGTCTCAAATAGTGAAATACTACCCAACCATAAGTAAAGCATCGTCATAGGGTAATGTTTAAAATGAATGACCTTAGGACCTCAAAGACTTCATGTCTGAATATCTAAGAAAGGAGATGACCCTTGTTTCTCTTGAATGCAAACGAATGACAAACTTGGACAATTGCCTTGTTTTATTGATGCTGCTATATGCAAATGCAGAAACTATATGCCATGAAATCTGTGAATATGATGTGCTTGAAAAAGAAACTATATGCGGTGCAGTGCTTTGAAAGTCAATGATATGCAATACAAAAAGTAAAACCTATACTAACCGAGCCCTTAGGTATAATATTATTTAAGGTGCATGTTGTTCATAGGGTCAGAGAGTTTTGTGTAGATAGTTCATTGGTCTTTGTTTGAAGAGTCGGATAAAGATGTCTTTTCCAATAGGATATAAGGACTCAACTAAGTATACATGTTCAACATCTCTAATGTTGATTTCTTTAGTTTTTGGATTTTGTGGATCATCAGATAGAAATCCATCTCTGGAACCCATGAATTCAGCTATAGCCTTAAATTATTTTTAAAGAAATCCAACTGTAGTAGATTCGCTTGCCCCCAGTCTTTCAAGTGTGGGCATATGAGGCAAATAGATTCTAGTTCTGAAGTTGTGACATGAGCGGGTGTTATGCTTGTTTCTATTGATGCACTTGAAGAGGATGATGAAGTCAACCATGTGTTGATCTCATTAGTTGGTATTATGCTTGTTTTTGTCACTACATTAGCATTTGATGATGGCACACATACAATTGTTGACAAGTTTCTCTGTGTAGTATGATCTAGATTGGTGATTTCATTGATAAGAGGTTCATGAACAACTTGTGTAGAGGGATTGGGATCATTAGGAGAAATGGTAAGTTCATTTGAGAGAGAATCTTGTGAGAGAAATGGAGGACTATGACATGGAAATGAAGGGATGGAGGGATCTTGATCAGGATTTGGAGAAATAATGGGATCTTGTTTAGGACATGAAGGTAACAGTATGCTTTGATATTGTCTTGGAAAGGGATTATTATGAAGGATAGAAGGGATGTCTCGATCTTGCTTAGGAGGTGGATGTTGGATGGGACTTGAAAGGACACTTTGTTCTTGAGATAAAAGGGTATCATTATGAATGGAATAGAAAAGAGCGAGGGGATCATCATAAGATTCTTGGTTGGTGGGATCTTGATGAAAAATTGGGTAGGATGGAAGTGGTTGTTCTTGATCTTTATTTGTTTCAGGACTCATTTCTTCTGATTTTGGATCATCTTGTTGACTCGGGGAAGAAGTTTGGATATGCATGGGAGATTCTTGGAATGTTTCAACACATTGGCCTGATCAGAAAGGATTTTGAATGAGATCCTTTGAATCATGACTTGAATTAGATTGGATTTGTACGATGGATAGCCATCGGGAGGTTGTGTTATTGGATAGAAATGGCATGGATTGGTCTTGTGTGACTTCAAGGGATGATGAAATGGTGGATATATATGGTTGATTTGGGCTTTGGTTGAAAGGGATTTCATTTTCATTGAAAGGAGTATGATTTTGGGTGAAAGAGGTTTTATTTTGGTTGAAAGAGGTTTGAATGTTGGGTTGGTGTGAATTTTGATTTGGACTTTGGTTGAAGGGGGTTTGATTTTGGTTGAACGAGGTTTGAATGTTGGGTTGCTATGAATTTTGATTTGGACTTTGGTTGAAAGGGGTTTGATTTTGGTTGAACGAGGTTTGAATGTTGGGTTGGTGTGATTGGTATGATTGATATAGTGGGTTGAAAGAAAAAGAAGGTTTACATGACTCTAATGTTGGTTGAACTGAGGTAGGAACAATTTTGTTGCAGAATGAAGGTTGGCATGTTTGAATGGTCTCACAAGAAGAAGAAGGTTGACTTGATACTGATTCCCTCGTGGTCATCGCTTCTCTCATTATTTTTTCTAACCAACCCCTATGGTTGTTAAGACAAGTCATGTCTATCAATTGTTGTTGCAAAGTATTGATTTGTTGAGCTAAGGTTTCTATGGATGGCGATGGAATAGGAATGAAAGGGATGAATCATCCACCTTCTCTACAAAATGTATAATGCCAATCCATGATGTTTTCTTGATTGGTTTGGACCTAGGATCCCAACATGTAAGACGTTTTCTCCATTTCTCTGAATGTGATAATGTTTGATTGAACTTGACCAACTTGTTTGAGTTGAGGTTGATTTTGATCGATCCTCTGATTGTGATTTGGATGTTTGGGGTATGACTTCTTAGGATGATTATGCAAATGATGACGGACTAAGATAGACATATATGAAGTCTAGACAAGGACTATAAATGAGGATGATAATAATGATGAAAATGAGGATGATAATAAGGACGTAAATGAGGACTATAATAAGGATGATAATAAGGACGTAAATGAGGACTATAATAAGGATGATAATAAGGACGTAAATGAAGATTATGGAAGGACTAAGGGCGCAGATGAGGATGATAATGAGGACTATGCAAGGACTAAGGACAATAATAAGGACGTGAATGAGGACTATGCAAGGACCTAGGATGATGTAAATGAGGACTATGCAATGACTACCTATGGTCACAAGTGTGTAAACTTTTGAGTTTTGACGTTTCAAAAATGGACTTTGTTTTCAGTAATTCCATGTGTAAGACAAGTTTTGTGGTTTTCTAAGTCCGAGAACAATTGTTTGGAGGTAGATATAGCTGAATGAACTGGTTTTCAAACAATCTTAGAAAATTCAGAGATACGTAGGATAGGGCGTGAAATAGCCCTAATAACTGACTCAATACTGGTTTGATACAATGATACATAAAAAGACACAGAAGACAATCTTAGGCTGGAAAGTGGAAACCATTCAAATGAGGCCCTTATAATAAAATACTGAAACAAAATGAACAGATAGAGAGTCTGGTAGCATTGGCTCCACTCCACGATACACACTTCTCAGGCATGCCAATCTCTCTTACCCCGAAGATCCGAAGACCTTATCACCAAGGGATTTATGTATCATAATGAAAGGTACATGAAGGGTATCTATGGGGTACGATCTGCACTCCCAAAATCACTGAATTTAGGATTTGGGCTACTAAGCTGGTTCTTATTGTAAAATTTTGAGGGGCCCCGATCCAACGACGGATTCTTAGAGAAAACCACTTAAGAATTTAGTTGAGCTTATCAGTGTAGGGAAGGTCCCTACATATGTCGAATTCACTCAACACTCTAGCTGCCTGACTAGTATTTTTATATAGCGGCTCAAAAAACCCGCTCGAGAGTACGCCTGGAGAGATGATATCCCCAACACATCCCAATTCGAAGTACCTCTGTGGGGTGATGAAATCTCTAGTCAAAGATACCCCTCTCTACTTGAAATAAAATAAAATTGAGCATCGTTGTCACCTTCTCCCTTTCTCCCAAGATCCCAAAGGCGGGTGGAAAGGTAGTTAATGCAATAGTAGGTCCACCCCAAACACGATAAAAGTTATTTCCTTTAAGAAAATCAAATTTGAGTTAATCTATGTGTAGCCTGATTCACATTCATTTTAAAGCCCAAATTGAGGTGTTGAATACGCATGTGCATGCCAATTTTAACACCAAACTAAAATGTGAAGGCATGCATGTCAATTTTAATCATTGTTAATTTTAAGCCCAAGCTGAAGTGTTACACATGCATGTCCATTTTAAACCATTGTTAATTTTAAGCCCAAACTGAAGTGTTACACATACATGTCCATTTTAAACCATTGTTAATTTTAAGCCCAAAAAATGAAGTGTGAGAGCATGAGTGTTTATGATCTAATGCTAATTTGATCCTCTCTGTAAATTCACCACAGACTACAAATAGATGATTAGTAACCAAATAAAATCCACAGAAAATAAAAAACTCAATTATGACATAGACGAATGCATGATGTTACCTGCGCAATTGCGTGACCCTGCATAGGCGATTGCATGATCCTGATAGAGTGATTGCGTGATGATAACAACATGATTATGTGATACACGGGCAGACAACACAAAAAAATAAAAACTGAAGCTAATTTTGATCAGAAACCTACAAAATAGATTATGAGGCTCTAGCAAGGTCCTTCATCATCCATTCGATGTTAATTAAATCATATTTCACCCTATATGAGAGAACTAAGATATTGTAGTTGTCGATGGTTGGTTGGTCTTCTAGATCTTGTATCTTCTTTTCCACTTTGAGAATTTGTTGATGGCATCTGGCTTGTCTTCTTTGCTCCTTTGTCCTCCTGGCACCTGAAATTCTGAATTGTACCTTATGTGCCATAAACTGTCATAACAAAAACATGGAATAAAAATAATATGTTTCCAGATTTACCCAATTTCATCCAGAATTACACGGATCAGAGAACAAAAAAGAAATAAGAACAAAAATAACAGAACAACAATATTCCTAACGAATGTGTAATAATGTCAGAGCGATTGCGTGAGCACGTGTAGGCGATTGCGTAATTCTGTAAGGGTGTTTGCATGATGGGTTTTGCACAAATGCGTAACCCTGTCTACTTGATTGTGTAGCCCTATCTATGCAATTGTGTGATGATGCAAACATGATTGCGTGATGAATAGATCTGCTTTGAAATCCATGCAAAACCTACAAAAAAGGAAAAAATCCGTACGATCTGCAAAAATAATACAGAAAACAGAGAAGGTTAATTAGTTGTTGTTCACGCCGGGTTCACCAAAATGTGATATGCTCAAATTCATCATTGCTAAATAGGAATTAAGGAAAATCATGAATCCCTTAACTATCTAGGCAATTCGAACACAAACCAATGAAATAGATACAAAATAGACTAAAATTAATCAATGTAAAACTCCCTATTGTGCATCATGGCTTCCATTGTTCTTCTCCTCTTTGTGGTATAGTGGCTCTCAGATATCACACTGACAACTTGCAAATGACACAAAGATTCAAAGTTCGTGATTGAGAGTAATTGTCCAAGATTGAGGAGGATTGAAAATGGAGATCGAATGCTCAATTTATAGATAATTGGAGAGGATTTATTGAAAGGTAGAACAAATTGATCAAGAGGTGGAACTCAGGTGAGCTCACATATTGATTGATAGTTGAACTATTGATTTGGAGGTGAAACAAAATAGATTGAATAGATTAAATGAGTTAACTGATTGAGAAAAAGCTAATTGAAGGAAGAAAAAAGAATGATTGGAGGATAATTAATTGATGACAAAGAAAGCTTCATTTAGAAAAAGCTAACTTGAAGATGAAAATAGAGATTGGAGAGATAAATGATTTAATTAATTAATTGATTAAATTAATTAATTTAGCATGTGCTTGCACTTTGACTTAGATTTTCAATTTATCTTTGAATGAGATTTATTCAAATAATTGAATTTATTTTAAATTCAATTTAGTATTTGAATATATTTAGAACTTGACTTTGATTTTCAATTTGATTTTTGAAATCATGCACATGTGATTGAATTTAGAAGAAATTAGAAGAATTTGAAATTAAATGAAATTAGAATTTGGGGATTTGGAAATGGAATTAGAAGAATTAATTAGCTAATTAAATAATTTAAAGAAACTATTTAATTATTTAAGAAATGGAATTTAATTAAATAATAAAGATTATTTAAATTAAAGGACTAAATCATAATTAATTAAATAATAAATATTTAGAAAAGGGTTAGTGATTAATTGATTAGAGATAGAAATTGAAAATAGAATTTATTTAAATAATAAAGATTATTTAAATTGGGGAATTAATCAGAATTAATTAAATAATAAATATTTAATTAATATTAGAAAATGATTAAAATGATTAAAATGATTAAATAATGATAGAATAAGAAATAGAATAATTAGTGAGATGGTGAGGAAATATGAAATTAGAAGAATAAGATTAATTAACTTAATTAAATAATTAAATAATTATTTAATTAATTAGACGAATAATTAGTACATGATCAAGGAGACATTTTTAGGCGTCTACAATGATAACGCCACAACTGTGAGTAAAGAATTAGAACTGGAAGCTACCACATTGGATAAAGAAAGAACTAAATGGGTAGCAGTCTTGGCACAGATGAATGATGTGCATAAATTTGGCGTTATGAAATTTCTTATGGAGAAGCCAGTGGATAACCTAGATGAGAACGTGCTATATGTATCAAGAAAGAATGTTGAATGGAGGAACTCTATCATTAAACATGGTCATGAAGAATCTGTCAAGTTACTAAAAGGATTAAAATAACTTATTGATACGATGCAAAAAGATCTAAAATGCATCGATATACAACTCTTGAAGGAGGATGGACAGACGATTGAACCAGTGACAAATATGGTCAAAACCTTTAAAGAAAGGGTGCAACTTGTTAAAGAGACAAATTCTCTAACTACATATGACTTTTCCAAAGTGGCAAGGATAGAATCAATGTTAGCAGTCTGCTTCGATCACTTGGAAGCGCTTAAAATTAAAGTTATGCAGGTGAACATGGACAAAGAAGTTTTGAAGTAGCACATTTTACACATTGGACTCTCGCACTATCAAGTTATCCTTAATTTCTCAACATCACATTTGGGGTGATGAAATGTACGTGGTACCTGTAATGCCCCGCCAGGAAACCCCGAAGGGATAAGCCAAAATACAAGATTAGAGTGCAATAATTTTTTATTTTTTTTTAAGTTACACCACATTAAGATACAACAAGATATCAAAGATTTAGATTACATAGCGGAAAACATCAACTAACACCTAAAGAGTTTCCCAACGAGATTACTTAAATTTCACAATTCACTTAACTCACACAATTAATCCAATAAGCTGATTATCTTAATAACGAGATAATTCTTAACCAGGATAATTTCTTTCAGAAGATGGAAATATAAATCACAAGCAAAGATTCATCCATTAAGATCTATTCATACTTTACATTTAAGCTTTTCATAAAAAATACAAGCCATACATCTAATATTCTAACACACTAGAATTTCATCATAAACATATGAGATCTTTTCAAGCATACTTAATTTCCTTAACAACAACTGAATATATTCCATTACTTTAAGTTACATTCTTTCATTTTCCAGTTTATTGCATTTAAAAGATGATTGCATACATGCATCTACGATAAATCTCATCTAAACCACTTATGCATTCGATCAAAAAGGCATTCAAGAAAGAACTGCATACAAGCATTTAAAGTTAATTCCATCTTATCCACTTATAAATTCTAACATAAGCTACTCATACATGATAAAGTTGAGTAACGGAAACATAAGAGAATAACATCACATAACACCATAATGATCTCGGAGTTCACCCCTAAAGGGCTACATCTCCGGGTCTGCTCAACTGCAAGACCCCTCTGATAATTAATAAAGTTAGGAATACAAGAGGTTACACCATTACAATCCGGCCATCAAGGCGAAATATAAACAATATACAAACGACCACATCGGTCAATTAATACATAAACGATCCCTGAAAAGGAAAGGATCCAGCTGAACAAAAATCAAAGCTAAAACAAAAGTCCAGAAGAGCATCCACAACACTGAGCCATCACCACCCAAGGTCTAACATGAAACCGATACTCACAAGGGCAAGGACAATAGGACGACCCACAAACATGCTCCTAACAGGACAAAACGACAACACACTAGTGAACGTAGGGACAAGTGTCATCACACAACCTGGTATAATTACCATGGCAGGTCTTCATAGGTCCCGACCCCATACACTGGGTTACCCTGGCAACCTAATTCGAGCTTCCGGCCCATCCAAGCCTCATGTGGACCCACACATCCTCTCGTGAAGACAAGGATGATGGTTTGCCATTTCAGGCCTTCTCACAGCATGTCGAGTCTGTGTTAGCACTCATCCCATGTGTGAGGCACAAGTATCTTACTTAGAGATTACATCCTAATCTACTGATAGGTTATCACTTATTAGACTCACTTTCGACGGGTTACCCAGCAGCCACTTTGGGCGCGGCCCCCAATCGAAAGCCACTTTCCCATACGACACTAGACTATACTCAGACGAACTCAAAAACCAAGGAATACACATGGTCAGACGAACGAAGTTCAAAAAGGAGGAAACAACCATCTGGTCAAACATGACTCGAAAGAGGTACACTTACTGACAGCACTCTAACTAGAGACCCGACCAACAATGGTCAACCACAATTCAACATTCGACACCCACACAAAGGATATGACCAAATACGACACTACCACAAAACAATAGTCAACTCGGGACCGAGGACTGAAACAGGTACCCCAAATCAATCCATTCAATAGGGTCCTATCAAACAAGCACGACTTGCCATTACTTTAAACAAAAGCGAATATAGAAATTAAACTCGCATAAGCAATAACTGGAAAAGACAATATTTTCCCATAGCTTAAACCAATAAAGGTCGATCAAGTTTTCTACATGATCTATGTTTCCAAAATACACTAGCAGGAAATCATCATTGCAAGGTGAATACAAAATCACAATTTGCAATCGTACCATTATCTATTTCTCAAACAGAGGAAAAATATAAGTTAACCATTCATTTTACTAAATGAGAATATCAGTAACTAATCAATTTTCCCAAATGGTACTTAATTAAATTTCCAAAAGCACATCGTTTAAATTCATCATGTCCCAGGTTAAATATTCATTTCTAACATTTCCAGATAACAGATGGTTTCCTTGAGCATAAAAGAAAATTACTCAAACAATTATTAATCAAGGTATATATTTATTAATCCAAGATTAATCAAAATATAACCAATTAATATTTAATTGCGAAATAGCAATTCTAGAATTTAATTAAAAAAAATTGCATTAATCATAAAATGAAATCGAATATTAATTTAACGTATAAATTCCCTTATACAATTAATTAATATCAAATTAATCATTACTTACGATTTACGCCACATTAATCATAATTAAAAACTCAATTAAAAATTAACCTCGAACAATATTAAAATACTATATATATATAATTTTTTGAATAATAAAAAAAAATACATTAAAAAAAAACATTTTTTAAAAACTAATTAAAAAAATATATATATATAATATAGGGCGGCGAAGGCCGGGACCACCTCCCAACGCGGAGGGTTGGGCGACCCAAACCCTAGCCGCAGGGAACCCACGCGGGCAGCGCCACTGTGGTGCATGCAGGTTCCGCAGCGCCCTGCGGCCACCGCGGCCCCTGCGGCCACCGCAGTGAGCCCGCGTCCACCACGAACTGCGACCCGCGGGGAGGGAAGGAGAGGAGGAGGCGGGTAGAGCTCCGCTCCCCGCCCTCCAAACCCCATGCACACATTCTTGCTTAAAGGAAATTTCGGTTAAAATAAAATTCAAAAATTAACAAATAACTCTGTGTTTTTTTTTTAAACCAAAATTTCGATTTCCCAAAAACTCTATTTCCTTATATTATAGGAAAGGGTTTTTTTTTTTTCTTTTATAACTCTCTTTCTAAACAGCAAACCCCCTTTTATTTTATTTTAAACAATAACTAGATTGATAAACAGATCCTACCTGATCCCGCATTCTTGGCAAGATCTGCTGAAGAGCCCCAATCTCCAGCTCCCAAAAACCTTCCTTCTCCTTCCAAAACCCCCAAATTTAATCCAAAAATCTTTTTCCAAAAATATTCATCCTCCAAAATTTTCCAAAAGTTTACGTTATAAGGAAGAGTTGACCAAAAATTCCATTTTTGGAATTAAAATTTTTATTTAAAATAATTTCCAAAATAATTCTATTTTCCAACTATATCAACAATTAAATTGCTTATCAATTCAAAATTGATTATCTCACTCAACTGAAATTTAACCTTTCTATATCAAAAATGCCAAAAGATTAAATTAATTCTATTGCAATTAAATTTAAATATTTCTTTTTCAACAGCATATACAAAATGCATTTAATATTCAAAATCAACCATTTAATTGAACTTACTCCCAATTTAAGACGAGCAATCCAATATCAACGATAATCGCATAACGAAATCCCGATTAATTTAGTCCATTAATCTTTAATGCACAAACACATATTTAATCAAATTAACTACTAAGGACTAATTAATCAATTTAACCATACACACCAAGCACGCAAACCAAGAAAGTCAATCAGACAGACGACTCGCAAACCCAACCAAAAAGGGAAAACCGACGACAACTGAAGATGCTCACTTGAGCACGACTAAGGTCAACTAGGGTCCTACGACCAACTAATCCGACTCTAAGGATTAAAGAGGTACACTCAAACCTATAAATCCAGGTGAAGACGAACCTCGCACTCATGCGGCGTTGTACCTGAAATCTCCTGCAACCAAGAGTCATACATGCATACATATATAAACTTAATGAAAGCGTTAGCCCGATATTAATACCACGAAAAAGGAACACTAAACAACTTGCATACAACTAGTGTGGAAACCACATCAACAACTATGCGTTAAATCAAACATCTGACTATAACATTATATTAAGATAAACTGACCAAGATTAAACCGAGATTAAAAATTGATTAGGGCAGGGGTACTACAGTACTGCGATAAAACAGGACAAATCAGTAGCCTCTTCTTCCACATTGGAATCTTGATCAATTTATGGATGAGTTGTCATTCTATCCACGACCTTTGTTCATTTAAGTTTTATCCAATTTGAAGCAAATAGTTTCTTTTAACTCTAGGGTAAAGTTTAAGAATTTAGGGTTATTTTCAAAAGAACTATTAGCCTGGAGGCTATAAATGTAATTAAGCAAGCTTTATTGAAGGTCCGAAAAAAAATTGATTTGAATTAGCAGACTTAATTTTCTTTGAATTGCAGTGTAGACATTTCATATATGAATGGGATGATATATTTTGTATGGTCTTCAAATCTGTGCATTTGAATGATAGAGCAATCACTGTTGGGATGTATGCTTGTGTACAAAATATTTTACTTCATTATTAGTTCTTCATAAGTCTTTGAATTCATTGTTTAAGAAAATTAGTGGTACATTGTTGTTTAAATGATTCTGATCCCCCTTGTCCCGTGAGGCATGAGCGAGTATCCATCAACATTTATGCTACATTGAGTATGCTTGGTGAAATAAGTCTTACATTGAATTGAAATGTTTAAAGTTTAAGTCTGTGAGCTTTACATTTATTCATAATTATCTTGTAGCATTCTTATTGTGTTGACAAATGAATGTGAATGCCTTTCTCACTTTCTGGTGAACAATGTGTTTCTTTTTGAGTTATTTGCATAAAAATTCATTGAATATCTTACAAGGAGTTGCACTCTTATGCAGAGGGTAAACTGAAACTTGGTTCACCCAACTGTTGGTTTCATTTTCTTTTCATCAAGGGTATACATGAGTCATCATTTAAAAAAACCATATATATTAAAGGAAAGGCAAATCTGTTAACCAACAATATAGGTTGCTTCTCCATTGTCAAGGATTTTGGAAGAGATTGAGAAATATATATCTAAACAGGTTAACACTTATACAAAGAACACAAATAGTAACTTTAAATTTTCTTCTTGGGATGGTAACATAATCAAGGAATGGAAGGGCCTATCTATCCCGTCCTTTCTTGCTTCAAATGGATAGGGTAAACTTCCAATTAATAGAGCTTTGGCCGAGTGGCAACCCCCATCAATTTGATTTGTGAAATTAAATTTTGATGGCTCATCTAGAGGTAACCTGGGGGTTTCAGGGATAGGAATTTGTATTAGAGACCATTTAGGATATCTATTAGCATTCAAAGCTTCTTCTATTCCTCCTTGGATGAACAATATGGCAGAATCTCTTGCTCTATTATCTAGTCTGACACTGACAAAAAAAATCAGGTTTACTAAGATCCATATTGAAGGGGATTCATCTATTATAATTAAGGCTTACATATCCAGACATTCTTTTAACTGGAGGATTTCTTACATTTTACTCCAAGCTTGGGCATTATTGGATTCTTTCAAAGAATGTTCCATATCTCACATATTCAGGGAAGGCGATAGAGCAACATATATCCTAGCAAATAATGGGTGTGACAAGTTGGAAGTGGATTCTATGTTGATGCATCTTAAAATTGAAGACTTCCCTTTATTTTCAGAAATCCTTAATTTAGAAAAGGAAGTTTGTTGTTAAGCGACCTTCCGATTGATGATGTACAAAAGCCTACTCAACCATTAAGGGATGCAATATAAATGCTGACAAAGGTTTGCCCGGGGAACCCTTCTTACCAGAACATACCAAGGGTGAAGAAAATGAGAATGGTTTGGTATTTGTCTTATGTGATTAAGGATTGAGTAGTAGCAACAAATTCAAGGCAATTGTTGAACTTGAAAGTAATAGAAGTCAATTCTAACCGACATAGCCTAACTGGTATAGCCGAACCAGTGCTACCCAACCGATAGCAGAGTCAGCTATTCAGTGAACCGGTTAGCGGGATAGTAAACCGATATAGCCTTGTCAACCAGGTCATTGGGTAACCAGTACAAAATTTAATTCTAACTGGTATAGCAAACTGGTATAGCCTAACTAGATTTTCCCACTTGATATATCTTAACCGATAGCAGAGTCAGGTGTACAGTGAACCGGTAAATGGGATAGCAAACCGATATAGCTTAACCAGTAGTGGTTCTTTATTGAGGCAAGTTAAAGAAGAGCCTGAGACTGAGGGAGAATTAGGGATCATTCAGGCAAGTTTACGGCTCTCAAAACCTCTTCTATTCCCCTCCAACACAAACAATGTTGCAGAAGCGGATTTCTTAGAAAATGTGGGATGCAACAAAAATTACTTAGACTCTTCCAGACTAGGTCTCAATTTGACAGATTTTCCTTAGCTAGCAGAGTTAATCATTAATGATAAAACCTTAGATCACATAAATGCATATCAGTCTTTAATGATCTCACATATTCTTTTGTACGGGGAAGGCTCGATAGTCAAAGTATTAAGCCAGATATATATTGTCATTCACTCAAATGGGCTTCTAATAATGACAATTAAAGGATTTTCTCCCACGTTCTCTAATTAATAGCATCATTCATTTTATTCTGTACTTTGCATGTGTATATTGTCATGTGTTGCAGGCTGAGTGCGTGCTACATGAATTCTTGTGGAGTGTCTCTTCTTTTAAATTCCCGCTCACATCATTATTCCTATGTGTTACCCCTTATTTATCCGCTTATAGCTTATCAATTAGGGGTCATTATTTTATTAAGTATTGCAAAGCTTAAGTCTTCATCAATTTGAGTTTCGTACTCGTCTGTTGAACCCTTTATAAAGTTCAAAATTCTGGTTGAAAGGAAATGTGGTCTATTAAGTTCTAAGTCTTCATTAGCATAGTCGTTGAACTTGAACTTTGAACCTTTTTGGTTCAAGGTTCAAGGTTCAATCGGTCTTTTGTCTTATGTATTGCGGCTGTCCCTTTAACGCCAGTCCTTGTGGTCGTCTTGAACTTGAATCGTTGAACCACTCTTGGAATGGTTCAAGGTTCAAGGTTCATTTTTGCATCATTGAAATTTTCTTTTGTTTCCTTCTTCTTTGCCGCATGTGTTGATCTTTTGTCTTTGAACTTTGAACCAATGAACTTCTTTTGAAATAGTTCAAGGTTCAAAGCGTTGTTTCAAATCAGCCCGATGGTGTTTAGGAGATAAAGGCGGCGCGATGGGAACCAAATATTCCTCATTTTTCATGTTTTCAAACTATAATTATGGAAAGCAATCATGAGAAAGCATGTCGACTGTGTGGAATTGATTTTTAATTAATGAGCATGTCAGAACTATATCAAATCATGGGAAGTTTTACATGGATAAATGAGCTGGGGCAAAGCATGCTTTGGTACTTTTCAGTGTTTTCCGTCCTTAAATATGATGCTTCTTAGGTAAGAAAATTATTGTTGCTGCTGGCGAAGAGTAAGGATGCGGAAGGTAATTTAGCTCAGTTTTTCCGAGGGTTACCCAGTTTGATGGTGAAGACAGGTGAGTTTAATCACTAACCTCCCCTGCTCTGTTTTAGCTCTGAAATTGGTTAGTGTAATTCTTTGCCTCGAGGTTGAATGTTGTCTGATTGATGCAATTTTAAGCAAACATGAGACCAATTCTTCTGAACTTGGGTCGAACATCATGCTTAATTAGTACCCTTCCAGAATTAGATTATACAGCTTTAGTTCAGGATGAGTTAGAGAATTTTCTAGGAAGGGCTAAGAATCCAGAGGCCAATTCCATGATGTAAAAGATAGTTCACAACAGTCTGGTTGAAGCCGCTGCTTTCCCAATCGTTGCTCCTTGCCCAGGATTAGTGTATGCATGCATGAGCAAATATGATGCTAGTAACAGGTGTATTAGGGCCAGTGATGGAGACATTTTAGTGTGGATTGATAGAGAAACAATAATGGCTACGATTGGGATCCCTCACAAAGAGTCGTACGAAGATTGGTCCATAGGAACCTCATATGCATTTTTCTCTAAGAAGAAAAGTGTTTATCGGAGTGTCATTGCTAGAAATTGGCTCCTTAAAGTGCAGAAGGGAGGTTCTAGGTTACCTAAACTCTTGACGAGGGAGCATTTTATTACAAAAGTGAGGGATATTGTAATTCTTTTGAACAGGCTTAAGGGGAATTCACATGCCTTCTATTGGGAAGACAGGATGTATTTTTACATTCAGGTGTTATTATCTGGCGAGAAATACCTTGATCGGGCGCAAGTAATTGCAGAGAGATTGCATGAAGGTTTGAGTAATTTTGTTGGAATAACCAGTTTTCATATGTCTTCCTACCTGTTTTATATTTTAGCCCGCATCAGAGAATGGCCAGGATTATATCAAGAACCTTGGGTTGATGGAATGAAAGTCTATGAGTTCTATCCACACTTGCAGAGACAGAGGTATACAGAAAACTTCTTGAGATGGAATGATGTCTTTGTAGGAAGATTAACTTTTGAATTGCAGGGAAATATGAATAAGAGAATGTCATCTAAAGCATTAAAATTGATTAGTACTTATGGGAGTTATTTTATTCAATTTCCTAGGTTCACTTATATTAGAATTGGAGGCTTTGAAGATGAACCTTTCAAATTGCCTCGATATACTCTTGATAGTTATGTACTCCTAGAAGTCTATCGACAGTTAGCTCATGTTGACAAGAAATTAGGGATGAAAAGTGAGTCTGGAGCAATTTTCCCAATTGAACTTGGATATTATAGCTGCAAAACTACCTCTGATGCATTGAATTTAGAAGTGGAACTCAAGAAAATGAATCTGCAGCCTTATGTTGCTCGATAGGGGTTTGACAGTAAAGGATATGCAATAGAACATCTGAATGTTGATGTGAACTTTTCACATATACCCTAGTTAGAAGACTATTGGGAAGATTGTTGTGATGAATTTGAAGTCCAAAGAAGATTATGGTCAAGGTTCACTTTACAACAAATCATTACTATGAAATTATCAATGAACATAGCAGGAGTACATGAAGAGGAAGGTGAAGATGTATTGGACCCAGAGTTCAATAAAAGAATTCATAAGAAACCTATTCCTGAAATTGATTGGGATAGGAGAGAAGAAGAAAATATCCAATCCAGAACCTTTAATGTTATAAGGAGAACAGAAAAGTGGTTAAGAAACCGTAAATCTGGAATGAGACTGACCACTACCTTAGTTGAGAAATTAGTTGAGCAACCCCATACTGCTGCACAAACACTCATTTCTTCCTCTGACATAGTTGTTGATATTGCAGGTGCTATTGATACGAAGAGTGAGAAGGTTCAAACTAAGAGGTTCAAGGAATCACTATTTGGCTCCTCATTAGTTCGAGTCACCCGTTCCAGAAATAAGAAGAAAAGTCATGAAGCTACAGGAGAAGAAGCTATCATAATTCTTGATAGTGAAGAAGCACAAGTAATTATGGGTGAACCAGTAGCAGATATCCCTGCAACTCAAGATGCAGATAAACAAAAAGAACAACCTGAGGATAACCCCAATCAGGCAACCACTTTGGCTATCATGGATTCATCAGAGTATCAGATGCCACCAGTGAAGGAATCTCCAAATGTTTCCAGATGGTTGGGAGCCTCAATCAGCAAGAAACAAAATGTGGTTCCTATCAGCATTCCAATAGAAGATATGGTGAGTAGATGCCTCGAAAAAACATCTAAGTCTAAGAGGCTAAAAGCAGAGGCCATGCTGGAGGTGGATGAGAATACAGGGCATTGGGTAGCTGAAATGGCTAAACCAATTTCGGACAAAGATCCAGAAAATGCTACTAAGAAGGACTTTTCCATTGAAAAGATTGATTTAGGAACTGCTTCCAGGGCTGCTGACGCAAAACATTTAGAGTCTTCCACTAAAAGGATGTTATCTAGAACATGGAAGGATGAGAAGGACAAGCAGGAACTAAAACAAGTTGTTAAACAGATGGCAGAATACATCAATGCCATACATCATCCAAGCTCGCAACCCCTATCGCAAATTTCTCTGTGTTTTGATCCTAAATTGCCAATGAACCAAAATTTGTTGGATAAGGTTCAGAGGAATCGTATGATGACGGAAACCTTTGATGAGTGGCTTGAATCCATAATTCAACAAGGAGCAGGATATATTGCTAATCTGATCAGGGTATACGAGGATGCTGTAACTGTAACTCAGGAGCTTGAAACAGAGGTGATAGCGTGGGAAAAAGAAAGGAACAAATGGGTAGCAGTGTTGATTCAGATGAAAGATGTGCAAAAATATGGTGTCATGAAATTTCTCGCTGAAAAGGCGGTTAAAGATTTGGATGACAAGATATTGTATGTGGCAAAAGAAAATATTGAATGGAGAAATTCAATCATTAAGCAAGGCCATGAAGAATCCATTAAGTTGTTGAAATAATTGAAAGAACTCATTGTTGTAATGCAGAAAGATTTGAAGTGCATTGATGTACAAGTTCTCAAGGAAGACAGACAAACCATCGAGCGAACAGTGGATATGGTGGAGAATTTCAAAGGAAAGATGAACCTAGTTAAAGAATCAAAATCTTTAACCAAAGATGACTTCTCCAGAGTTGCCAGAATTGAATCTATGTTGGTTGTTTGTTTTGATCACTTGGAAACGCACAAAACTAAAGTTATGGAAGTGAGTATGGACAAAGAGGTTTGGAAGCAATGCATCTTGCACATTGGGCTCCCACATTATCAGGTTGTTCACAACTTTTTAGCGGCTCATATGGAGTGGCAAAATATACGTGGCACAACACACCAATAAGACAAATCAAGAACCGTTTCCTGTTCTGCAATTATAGCTCTGTTTACGGCTCTTGGCCATTTTAGTTAATTTCAGTTATGAACGGTTGTTTCTTGAAGATTTGTGTTTAGCTATTAGGTTATCCTGGTGGCTATAAATATTAGGAATGGATGTTTTGGCGCGGATCCATAAAATTTTGTAAAAATTAAGATAGCAGACTGTTTTACTTGTTAATTTCAGTGAAATACTCCATCTTTGAATGGAATGGAATGTCTAATACAACTTTTGAAACCTGTGAGTTTGAATATATAAAAGATTTCTATTGGGATATTTATATGTTCATGTATTGGATTCCTTTCTCTGATTTTTATCTAATATCAAGTCTATGAATCAATCCGATGAATGAAATTAGCTGAAAGCATTTGAATATTCTGATTCCCTTTGTCCTATGAGGCATGAGCGAGTATCAATCAGAGTTCAAATATTTTGATCATTTCATATAGGTTAATCATTATTTGAAGTTTAATGTTTTGTTATGCATTCCAATAATCTTTGTGAGGCGTTCATTTTGTGTTGACAAGTGATTGTTAAAGTCTTTCTTTGCTTTCTAGTTAAAAGTGAATTATATGATAAAATTTGGTCAAAATTCATTGAATATCATATGGGGAGCTGTACCCTTATGCAGAGGGTAAATTAAGATTATTTACCCAACTATTGGTTTTCATTGGTTTCCTACTGGGCGAACATGAGTATTTTTAATAAATTTTGGGAAATCCAATCTATTAACTAACACTATGCACATCATCCAAGTTAAATTTTGATTATCACACTCGAGATCTCATTATAATGCAGTCTTTGAAATTCCTTTCAACTATGGACTATCGACCTAGAAATTACAGAGTTTTCTTGCAGGTTGAAGATTGGGAAACACTTTTTGAAGATCATATTTCAGACTCTCACCTTGGTCGGGGTTTTAACGTTCAGTGTCAACATTGCAGAAGATTTGTGACGAAAATTATTGGTGAAGAAGTGTTGTTCCCGTAGGAGAAAAGAATCATATTTCCATAGCAGAAGGTCTCCATTTTCCTATCTAATGCCTTGGACTTACTTCAATCTTGGAGCAGTCTACAAAGTATTGCAAGTAAGGTCGTGAAACCTGAGTTCACATTGGGTAACAAACTACTTTCTATGGTTTAAAAATATGATCTTCGGAATGGGCAAGCATACATTGGTGGTCTCTTCCTAAGACTTTATTTGCAGAGTCAAGATGACTTTATCACATTATATGACAATATTAAGTGCTCGTTGGACTTACTCTCAGTCTGACCATTTCAACAAGCTACTTGAAATATGGGCAGAGCTCTTGATTGAGAGACAAGAAGTAGGATTTATTCATAGCTTTATGCTCTCCTTGTGATCATGGGGCATGACCATGATGTCCCTAGCCCGCCGACAATATCAGGTCCAGTTGCTCATACTTGGCAACCTTTTTCTCAATTCACCTCAGCTCCACCATAGTCGAATTTGGTAATTCCTATTCTCCACTTTTAGAACCTAAGCTTGAATGAAGTTAATGAATATCCATGCCCACAACCGATGGAAGAATAATAGTCCTAGTCATCAATTTTGGCTTTCGGCTCTACCATTTTGTTACTGGCTCTTCTTGGCATTGACAGGTGTTGTTAATTTGTGAAGCTTTGATGGTTTTGCAAGCTAGATCATTCAAGTTTATGCATACTTTTTCAATTTTGTCCCAGATAATATGGCCTTATTACATAGTGCTCTTCGAAGGTCACAATGCTTCATTTTGCTATAGGCTTTCCTTTTGACTGAGCTCTCTTTAGAAGATTAATGGGGCAATTTTCAGATGATAACTATTAAGTGCCTTGTTTTCGGTTGCCGGTATAGCCTTACCAATTCAGCCCAATTGGTATAGCATAACCGATATTGCCGAACCGGTATAGCCTATCCAGTATAGCTTATTTGATATAGCTCAACCAATATCCTTACCAGTTTACCATAACCGGTATAGCCTAACCAGTATTTCCTAACCGGTTCATCCCAGCCGGTTTAGCCTAACCGGTAGCAGAGTTAGCTACACAGTGAGCCGGTGAATGAGACAACTAACTGGTATACAAGAACAACGCAATGCTTAGCGACCGGTAAGGTCAATTGTTTGAAGTTTGAGATGTTGCGGTTTTGAACATATATTTTATTATTTTCGCATGAGTCCATGACTGTAACTGTATCATTAGATCTAATGCATATAGTGACTTTTGATGTAATTATTTTTCACACATGTATTTGTGGGGTGGCGGTTGGTGGGCGGGGGGTGCTTTGTCTTTTCCATCACTATGTTATTTGTATTTTCGAGCTAGGATTGGAGGTTTTCTTGCTGGGTTTTTCCTTCAAGAGCCCTTGAACTAGTTTTATTATCTATATTAATAATATATCAGTGGCTTGCCACTTTCGCCTAAAAAAACAAAAAACTATTTGCATGAATTAATTAAATTGGATGTATGAGGGAGTTAGGGGTCATTGATTATTTGCATGATATAGTTAGCTAAGTGTGTGCATGAGAGAAATGGATGGATTAATGATTATGACTAAGAGCATGACTAGATGAATTAGGAGTCGACTAGGTGAAGAGGATTTTCATGGTTTAATTATTAAGTAAATGAATAAATTATAAGCTCATATTAGGTGGAAAATAATATCTTTTAATTATGACTGGATAATATGCAAAAATAAATAGATAATTATTGAATAATAATTTAGTTTAATTTGTTAATATTGATGGATAGGTCAATTTATTAAATAATAGGGCTTATTTAATTAAATGGTCATATATTGGGTGATAAATGGATAATAAAAATCTAATGGTAAATGGCGAAATAATAATGATAAAGGTGACATTATTTAATGTCTACATCCATATTATTTGTTGATGCATCAACAATTCATATTCCTCAACACTTACAAGGATATGTGTTTAGTTCATGGGGATTTACTAATCCTCATATATTTTTGATGTATATCTAATGTTTGTTAAAATTTCTCTAGACCTAACTTGTTTTGGATTATAATCTATGATTAAAAAATTATCTTCAAGGTCACAACTATTTGGAATTCAATGCATAATATATCAACACATCCTATAATATATGTTTTATTTTTAGGTTACATATATTTATTGTGCTCATATTTATAATTGCAATAATTTTCATGTAATAGAAATATTAAAAGATTGATTAAGATTATTAAAATTTAAATATAACAAAAGTAATTTTGATATATGAGATGACATAAATTTCACGACCATATTTTGTAGGGTATAATATTAATACATTTAATTATAGTTAGCAACATGAATATAGTATTATATTTATAAGCATTTTTAAATTAATGATTCTATATAGTTAAAACAATATAATTACCAAGAGGAAAACATATAGAAGATCATATCGATCACACACAAAACAAATATGCATTAAATTTTTTCTTCAAGATCCAACTTAGAGACAAGGACTGAAATCATTGTTCTTAATTTTTTTGTTGATTAGTCAATAATTATTTTCTATCTATGAGTAGCACTTTGACACTCAAATGAGAAAGACACTGATATTTACAAAGATTTGAGATATTTAACTCTAAATATAATGGAGAATGTGAAACATGTTCTCTCTGTTGCAAGGTGTGCACCCTTGTTCTCCTTGTGTTGTGCAGTGCAATGCTTGGGTTTGTGACATGGCTTAACCACCTCTTGTGAATTCATTAAATCTTGCGGTTGTATCAGGCATTAATAGATCAATCTTTTGGTGCAACGACAATTGTGTTTATGATAAATGATATTAGAGCCTTAGTCATGGGTTCAAACCCCTCGCTTACACTGGGGGGGATTGTTGCAAGGTGTGTGCCCTTGGTCTCCTTGTTTTGTGTAGCACAACACTTGAGTTTGTGACATGGCTTAACTGCCTCTCATGGATTCATTAAATCTCATGGTTGTATCAGGCACTAACAAGTCGATCTTTTGGTGCAATCCCAACCGTGTTTCTAACACTCTCCACATCACTAATATTTACTATGAATATTCATAACATCAATCATGATTTATATATGGTTAAATCTTGTGCCATTTTGATGGGGATTTGTGTATGATTATTCCCAATGATGGGAGAAATAGAGACAAACCTTGATTTATTCTCATTTCATGGGATACCCACATAATTATCAAACTTCAATGTTACACACAATGACAACTTTAAAGGCAATCTAGCACCTTATCAAGAAGGTGGTATTTTCTTTAGTGTTAAAGTACCTTGCCAATAACACATCACATAGCTCAGTATCCTGACAACATACTATATTATTTGTAGTACCAAGTAACTCATTGGCCAAGATGAAATCCATCCCTTAATTATGTGTTAAAATTTTGTCATTCAAAATACAAAATCCCATCATTACCTAAATGATAATGAATCATTAGCTTAATGCTATTCTATATGATTGGCATATACTTGATGAAGCAATAACAATAAAGAAACAAATAGAAAATGTAAGATAAAAATATTTGCTTTCTATTATCCCAATTAAATGAAACATGTTGAAACATTTAGAAACAAACATGTTACAACCATATGATCTTTCTCATTACAATAATCTACAAGCCAAAGCTGCAATCTGGACTATTAGAATTGTCATCTATAATTGTTGCTCACCTTCTTTATCTTTGAAAGATAATGGCCCCAAAATATTTTGGAGGGTGTAATTCCTCATTTTTGGGTGCCAAAAGCCTAACCATCCATTTTTCCACTCAAGAAGATATTTTATTGGAAATTGGAAATTTGGAATTTTTGTAGTACAACTAGGAGCTATAACTTTCAATTTGGTCATCAAATATTTAATCATTATATATCATTAGAAATATTGTGAAGAGACCTATATAAATGTGTTGGGTTGACACAAAAAAGGTTTAAAAGTCCATTTAAGGCTTCTAAGGCCCTTAGAATTGCATTTGAAGTTTTATTCGAAAATTTTACTAGAGAACTTGAATATCTCTTGAATGCCATAGGATATTGAGATGATTCTTTCACCATCCACCTTGTATTATAGTTTCACTCCATGGGGTAAGTTTTTAGGTTCATAATTCTACAAATGCAAAACTCACTAAAACTAGTAACCCTACCTTTTTTAGCCCTTATTGAAAAAATTCCACCAAACTTAACAAAAATGAAAATAAATAATATTTTTGGGTGATGCAAGATTTCTCTTACACCTTGGATGCTTCTATACCATACATTTGTAATAATTTGAGAAGTGACCTTGTCACATCTCACGTATTCTGAGGAAAGCTGAAATGGTCAACCTTTGCCTTAGATAGCCACAATGAATCTTTAACACATATTCCTTTCCATTTAACCAAATACATTCTTCATATTGCTTGAAACTTGTGATTCTACCCACATGACTATCCAAGATATCTTTTATCTCCTCCTTTTTTGAAGTAACTATTGTAATTATTCATTATGCTTATGCTAATTCTTTTATAATTCCTCATTCATGATACTCTATCAAATTTGAAATGTTAAACATACCTATGAAATGTTAATTTCATTAGGCAACTCTACCTCATATTCATTTCTTGAATCATGCTTCGTTAGGATTTTACATGGTCCAAAATTCTTCATCTTTAACTTACTATATGTTCCCATTGGAAACCTCTCATTTCTCAAATGAACCATGACTCCATCTTCAATATGAAATTCCTTATATCTCCTCTTCTGATTTGCCTTAGACTTGTACTAATATTTTTAAGATTCTTTCTCATCTCTTCATGCAAATTCTTCAAGTGCTTTGCAAAATCTTTAGATTCGACACTTCTATTTTCTCCTTTGTCCATCTTCCTTAACTTTGATGCATTTCTAGATCTACTTCCATATATAGTCTAGAATGGTGATTTACTAATTCATCCCTATTGACAGAATTGTTATCAGCAAATTTATCCTATGGTAAAATCAAATCCCATCCCTTGTGTTTAACTCCTACTAAGAATATTAGCAAGTTACCCAAACTCCTATTCACCACTTTCGTCTTCCCGTCGATTTGTGGATGGTTTGCAGAACTGAACTTTAAACATATCTTCAACTTCTTCCACAAAGTCCTTTAAAATTCCCAACAAATATCAATCAAAATTAGATGCTCTTTGGAAAACCATGTAGTCTCACAACCCTCTAAAAAAACACTTTACAACATGAACAAAATCATTAGTCTTCTTACAAGGAATAAACTATGTCATCTTCAAGAATCTATCTACTAGCACAAAAATAGAATCATGTCCTCTTTGTGTCCTTGATAAACCATGAACAAATTACATACTAATATATTCCCATGGCTTCTCTGGTATAGTTAATGGTTGATACAACCCTATATTTTAACTTGTTCCTTTTTCTATTTGACATACTCTGCAACTCTGCACAAACTTCTTCACATCTTGTTGCAAGTATGGACAATAATAATGCTCACTAACTTGAGCAATGGTCTCATCCTGACCAAAGTGTCTAGCCAATCCTTCATTATGCTTCTCCTTATTTAAATTCTCCCCCATGGAACTCTTTGGAATGCACAACTAACTTCCCTTGAATTACATACCATCTTGGATTATAAAATCCAACCACCTTGTCCTATCTAACTTGACCAATATTACTAGTTGATCTTCACTCACTCCATATTATCATCACAAATTTCTTGTCTTGCATATATTGAATGATCTCATACCCCAAGGGATTGATATTCCTAAATTTGACAATTTTAATGGTGAGATTGATCCACAATCGCATGTTAATTCTTTCACTATGCTCTATAATGATTTCCATCTTTAAGATCACTTGCTAGCAAAACTATTCTCATAGACTTGTAAAGGGACCACTTTGGAATGGTATTACTCATTGGTTGATAATTTAATCTTCTTGTTTGATCAAATCATGAATGAGGTCCTCTAGAGGTTCTAAGCAAACATTGCTTGTGAGGTCACTATTGTTGTCCTTGTTCATTGAAAGAAACAACTAAACGAGAATATCACTAACTTCATCTCTTACTATCAATCAATCTCTTCTAAGATTCTCTATTCCCTCCCTAACAATGACATTCAAAGGATGTTCATTGGTAGTTTACAACAGGCATTGAGAGAGAGTGTGTCTTTGGTCAAGTATCATACCTTCTCAAATCTGTGTACTGCACTTTGAGACTATCAATATACATTGGCTCAGTTTGTAGCTCCTGATTCAAGCTCCCATATTGATACCTTTGGAGTTGTATTTTCTTTTGGAGGGTCCAAGAAGAACAAAATAGTAGCTAATGTGATCACTATTCCTTAGGAAATTGAGAAGAATACACTTGGAATACAACACAATCACGTTTTTACAAAATTATTTGATTCTCATTTGAGTGCATTACAAAAATTACTTAAGGACAACCTGAAAACCCTTCCAAAGATTAGACCGCTATCTAACAATAAAACTCATCCCAACTGGTACGAACCATCTAAGTTTTGTCAATATCACCGTGTGCCAAGACATGATACTAAACCTTGTGTGCATCTACGACATATCGTCCAAGAACACATAGACAACGAGACTATTTAGGTTAGTGATAAGAAGCAAAATTATAATAAGTCTATGGCTAAGGCTAATAGTGAACCTCAAATCTACATAGATCCATTTCCTCCTCATTCTTCCAATTTCATTACTACATCTTCTCCTCCATCAAGTGATTGTGCATATGTGAATATGGTGACTATCACTCTAATCTCCCCTCTAAGACAAAAGGTCAGAGTACCTAATATATCATTCACAACCTAATGATTTATCATTTCAGGGATAGCCTTCTCCTCTTTACATTCCCTCTTGGATCAACGCTAATATCATTATGGGTGTTATGGTTGATCTTACTTGCATACTTAATGTGATCACAAAGAAGACCATTTTCATTAACAAATTGCATAGTGTGAGATATGATGATTCAAAAGCCACCATTTGTATTCATGATGGTCTTTCAGTTCCACCTTTGGGATCCATTTCTTTGTTGGTCCTAATGGGACCTATTTTGATTCACAACTCACACCCCACCCATCTAGTTGAGTAGGTGGAAACCCCCTCTTTTTTATTTGATTTTTCTTTAGTTTGATTTGTTCATCTTTGTTGTTTCTTTTCTTCTCCCCTTATCTTCTTGTTTTACCCCTTTTTCAATCTTTGGGCTTCGAGGGTGGTGGATTCCCGAATTGGTTTGGGGATTGCATTTCCCCAATACGTAAAACCTATCCTTTTCCTTTGTTTTTGTTTTTTATCGTCATGACTTTGGGCTTTGGGGATTTGTGGTTCCAAGTTGGAAATACTGATCCCTGATCCCTGACCCCTAAAAGGGTCTATTGCCTTCTGGCCTATGCCTAGATGACATTTATTATAGTCAACATATGATTAAGTCACCCATCTTTTGCCTATAAAAGATAATTTCAAAAGCTCATTTCCTCACTTTTGATTTAGAATTCCTTGAGCTTCTTGAGCATCTAAGTGCACTTTTCTCTTGCAACAAGATTCAATCAACTTGTGGCTATTTTTGTTCATTGGACTTTGGGTTTGTGAACATTTGGGTTGAGGTAGGGGTTTCTATCTTTCTTTTTATGTTTTCTTTCTTGTTTTAAGGTGTTTTGTGTTTGGGTTAGGCCTGAGGGTTTCTTCACTTTTAGAGTGTCTTTTTTTCTTTATGCTTTGGTCTATCCCCTTAAGGTTATTTGTCATTCCTTCCATAGGATGTAGACACAGCCATTTAGGGTTTCTATTTTTGTTTCACTTGACTCCTCACTTCTATGTGTGCCCCATTTCATGGTGGTGTTAGCAAGGTTAGGATTAACTACTAATGTCCTTAGGTTAGGTTTTAATGAAAGTAATAGGAAGTTAGACAATATACTTGAAATTAAAGATGAAGTCACTTAGAGTATCTAAAGATTAAGTCCTTAAGGTTGTGCCCTATTACTAGGTTAAATCGCCATTGGATAAACATTTACCTCGAAACCCTTTCACGGGACTTGACATATTTCAACCACTGTTGTTCAAAAAATAAGAAAAGAGTGTAGAATGTTTAATCATATGAGATAGAGTTATGAACTAAGAAATAACTAGTCCTTTGAAGAATAAGAGGTAATCGAGAGACCCATTTTTGTAAATTAAATAGTCACCTTATGATCCTAATCCCCGATCCCCAATAATCCTTGCCTTATTGAGCATCGGGGGTGCAAGTTTCCCAAAAATAATTGGGGATGTCTCCTTCTTGATCTCTGATACCTTGACCCTCACCATACATTCCATCTTTTTATACATTGGGTTTCAAGGATGATGGTGTCTTATTCCAAAGTAGGATTCAAGGATGGTCCATTATCGATCCTTAAAACATAGAAGAATAAAATGATGTTTTACAACTTATGCGTTCCTAATTTAATTTGTTTTCATGTAGAAAGTGTGACGTCTCAAAAAAAAGTCATTCTAATGAAGTATATTCCTTGGATACCTTCCTCCCACAAAGCTGGTGTTTGTGGATAGGCAGGTCACTTACACTAACCTAGAATATGTTGATTTAGATGAATTTCTTCAAAGGATGTCTACCCCAAATGGTAGGAGTTATCAGACCACATCACTGGTAAGATTTGGTCTAGTATAAGCTAATGGTCTTCCCATCTCTTTGCAATCATCAGAACTGGTGATGGTCTATACCGGGGGCTACAAAGTAGAAGAAAGAAGAGTATATGGACCCTTGGGAGAGGTGATATTGGGTATTTCACTAGATTCCATTGAAAATGTGTTTTCCATCCCAAAACATGATCATTATTCCAAAGTTAGAGTTTCTTATAAAGAAAAATTCTATAATAATTGTTTATGGTGAAAATGGATAACAACAATAACAATATTGAAAGGCTAAATAGATTCAACCACAAAACCCTAGCCTAACAATCAACAAAGATCCACCATAACATATGAAGATTACCTAAGACAATGCAAATCAAATGAAATCACAAAGATTATACCATCACATGTCCAATAGGGTTTTGATCTCCCTTCTTCCTATCTCCATTGATCTTGCTTGATATATTTGCTCTCAAATTTTATATGCACAAGAGCTCAACAAAGAACGGAATGTGGTTGCAAGTAGGATCGTGGTGTAGTCAAGTCCTCCAAATTGTCGATTAGTGTTAGATAATGAAGAAGGCATTTCCTTAAATAGAAGACACAATATGAAATGGAGGGATAAGATTGAGAGGTGTAAAAGGAGGTCGGCTATGATTAGAGGGTAGGTAGAAGAAATAATAAAATAATGAAAGGGGTAGGTAGTGTATGAATTAAGAGATGAATGACATGTGTCATAGGTAGAAAAGGATAATGAATTAATTAAATAAACACAGATTTATTTAATTAATAGAAGAAGTAGGATAATTAAATAAATAAGATATTTATTTAATTTAGGAAAAGGATAATTTAAATAAATAAATGTATTTATTTAAATGAGAAATAAGGCTAGAAGAGGATAAATGAATTAATTAAATAAATAAGGATTTATTTAATTAATAGAAGAATTAGGCTTAGATAATTAAATAAATAATATATTTATTTAATTAGACATGACAAGTTTGGGTGTCTACATTTTGCCCCTCTTTGAGACAATGCGGCTTGTCGCGTTGTTTCAAAGAAGATAATATGAACTGATACAGAGTTGCCCCAAGATGGGAATGATATGCCCCCTCGAGAGATTAGATGAAAATGTCTGAAAAGATTGCAGACAATCTCTCGATAAGAAAGAAAGGCTAGAATGGACTGATCGGATAAAGTGACAAAGTCACGGGATAATGAAGACTGACTCGGGAAACGAGGGCTAGGGTAGGCTATAAGATAGACCATGGGGGAAAATACATCCTCATTGTCATCTACACCTTCACGAGATCAAAGTGCAGAGCGAGAAAAGAGCAGGAGTAGTCAACAGCGATGGCTTTCGTGCATAGATTCGACCATTTTCGGGGGATTTCAGAGGCCAGTAGAGGCAGGAGAGCCGGTAAGTACCACCAAACCTCCTTGTACTTTGACGCATTCAATTTTGTCATTAATGCATGTCGAATAGAGCAATAAATGCGCTTAGAAGTAGAGTTAAAAAATGTCAAAAACCGTTGAAACGCGTCTGTGTCGGTGCCAGGTGCGTCTGTGTCCGCCAGGCGCGTCTACGTCTGGAACCACGTTTACATCGGATGCGGGCACGTTTATGTCATTTAGGGGCGTCTGCGTCGCCAAGTCGCGTTTATGCATGGTATAAGCACGTTTGTGTTATACAGGCGCGTCTGTGTTGTAGGCGCGTTTGTGTCAGTCAAGCGCGTTTGCGTTGAAAAATGCAAGTTTTGGTCTTTTAGGTCAAATCAGCAGTTCTGTGATGAACATACGTTGTCGATTGGATAAGCTGCTGAGAGGATACACTCAAGCAAGTCCTCTAGGAAGACTAGGATAGATCAAGGCACTTTGTGATGAACAGTGAGTACCAAGATAGAGTACTTTGTGATGAACAGGGAGTACCCAAAGTATGAGCAGCACTTTGTGATGAACATGGAGTGCAAATGTGAGTAACACTTTGTGATGAACAGTGAGTGTCACCCATAGACTACTTTGTGATGAACAGGGAGTACTACTAGGATAGATAGTAACACTTTGTGATGAACAGTGAGTGTCACTAGAATAAATAGCTATGTGCATTTAGATAACGAGTAGCATTTTGTGATAAACAGTGAATGCCACTATGACTAACATGATTTGATTTGCTTGACTGTAAGAGTACTTGCCGATGCTGGAGTCATGGGAGAGATTCCCGTCGACGCAGAGGTTGCGACCTGAGCTGTCGGTTGGAGACAGAGCTGCCATCGAGGAGATGGGTCTGAGACATGTATTGTATGTGCCTGAGTTTTGGGCAAACATGGGTTTGCTGACTGCGCTTGCTGAGAGATGGCACTCTAAGACGTGCACATTCCATTTACCGATGGGTGAGATGACAGTCACCCTTGAGGATGTATATAGGATTCTGCGGGTGCCGATCGATGGAGATTTGATCCCCTACGATCGAGATGGAGACCGGGAGGCATTGAGATGGGTATTTCAGGACCCTGGATTAGAGATGAGGGCAGGACACGTGGCATGGGACACCATGACCGCTATAGGGTTAGCATTGCCGGCCGTGATCGGAGGAGCGATCAGTGGATTCCTATGTCCAGACAGGGCGACACGGGGATTGGCTGTGGGCTGGGGGGGAGCACTGGAGACACTGGTGACATAGCACACCAGATATGCCTGGGGACCATGTGTGCTGGCCCATTTATATTACGAGCTGCATCAGTTTGTTTATCACGGGTCAGTGGGATTGGGCTGCGGGGTGACACTATTGCAAGTTTGGGCTTACGAGCATCTGCCAGTGTTGAGGCCAATACACTTCAGAGGCAGGGGACATGGACGCAGTTTTGTGCATCTGTACGATATGATCACCTCGCAGCCACGGATTGGCAGGTTGGAGCATTGGCGGCGGGTGCTAGATGATATCGATGTGGTCATATGGAGACCATATCTAGGCTGCGAGGAGTGGGAGGATGACGCAGTGGAGCTGCCCTACACCTTTTGGAGTAGGTACCTGATTGGGCGGATGCCCTATGTGCTAGAGAGGCAGCTTGTGGACAGGGTTTGCAGGCAGTATGGCAGGATTCAGAGGATGCCACGGGGCTCGGGCATGTATGCCTGCACAGTCAGAGATCAGGCGCAGTTTGGGCCGTTGCTGTCCTATGATCAGGCAGTCACACAGCTAGCAGAGATGGTACCCCTACCCTGGGACATGTGGCCTGAGATCGAGGATGCCAGGATGGATGCTGAGTATTCAGCATATTGGGTAGAGTATCCATTTCCCCGATTGACAGATCCAGGAGAGGCACTGGAGGGAGATGGTGGTGGTGAGGAGGATGATGATGGAGGAGGTGATGGGAGTAGAGGCTGACGAAGGCAGAGGGGAGTAGTGGGAGAGAGGCGAGTTGCACCTCGGAGGGAGGGTGGGGAGAAGAGACAGGCTCAGGTGGTGAGGGGTCGCGGTGGATTGCCCTTACAGGTACCAGCAGCACAGGGTCCCAGGCAGGTACAGAGACAGGGACAGGTGCCAGTACAGGCATAGGAGCAGGGACGGAGATAGGTACAGGCACAGAGGCATGTACAGAGATAGGTACCCATACAGGCACCAGTACAGGTACAGGTACAGGGGCAGGCACCCGCAGAGGGGGAGCCACAGGCAGAGGCAGAGGGGGCTGACCCAGAGGAGGATGAGCTGATTGAGCTCAGGGAGATCTGCCAGGGCCAGGCAGATGAGATATAGGAGCTGGAGAGGGAGAGAGATCGGCTCGGGATGAGGCTCAGAGATACTGAGCGGGAGAGAGATCAAGCTATCCAGCGCTATACAGAGGCTGAGACAGCACTGAGGGTAGGGAGACAGGCAGCGGAGGACACAGGGGCAGGATATGCATATGTCCTGCGGGCCGAAGAGGAGATAGGGTACTGGAGGGACCTCTACTACAGTGCAGTGCTAGCAGATCAGCGGGCGAGGAGCTTCCATAGACTGTCGCGTACAACGACAGCTACGGGAGGGAGTCGGAGGAGGCAGGCATCTAGTGGTGGGGTCATGGGTCCTCCACCACCACCAGATAGAGGGGACAGACAGGATGATCCTGGGGCAGGTCCCTCAGGGGCTCAGATTCCATCGAGGCCAGGCGGCTCCGAGGGAGGGAGTTCATCATAGCCATAGAGGGCTCCCATTGTATCAGTGTTGTACCATTTTTTTTGTATGATGATGTAGACACCTTCGGGTGATTGTAGCCATATGTTTTTTTGACATCATTGTATCATGACACTTATGATTATATATATGAGATGATTCATTTTTGCGGCAGCTATATGCATGTGTACCCATGTGATGAGATGTTTAATGATGTATGTTTTGTGTGATGCTTATAATATGGATGCAAATATGTATATGATGCAATGCAATATATTTTGTTCTTTTATGTTTTTATATGCGTATGCATGATGCAAATGTGAATGTATGTAATGCAGATGAATATGATAATGCAAATGTAAATTGCGCTAACAGGTGTTGTGTGCAGGATGTGATGCAGTTGTGATATCTATATGTATGTATGAAATGCTTATATGTGGTAATGCAGGTGCAACTACATGAAATGCAAATGTTTTTTGTGTGTCATTATACTCAGTCATGTGATAGCAGGCTACATGGACTCAAGAAGGACGATGGAAGTCAATCAAGAAAGGGGGATGAAAGATAGAAGATATGAAAGTGAAAGAGCTTCTTCTGCGTTATCATCATTGAGCTTTATTATGGCAAGTAGGTTATGACAATCGAGGCATTTGTTCAACCCAGAAAGTCATTGTACCTGTTTGCATGGAGATAAGACAGTCACAAACAAGGAATGCCCCAATCCATACTAGACTCACAGTGTCCTCATATCCTTGGACAAGTCATAGCATTACTAAAAGACAATCCACAGATAGCAAATACAAATAGGTGACGATACCCCATCCTCGCCTTTCTAGTCAAAGACATCCTGGAGATAGAATCTCTAGTCAAAGACATCCTGGAAAAGCTAAAAGACATGTCACCAGAAAAGATGAAATCAAAAGAAAACCAAGACTCGACACCAACATCCACTGTAGTCCTCAAGTTTAGTGTCTCTTGTCACTTGTATAAGTCTTATTTGATTGTGGTCACAATGTTTACTTTCACAGAAAGGATAGATAGCACTGAACCATAATATTGTCTGAGTCTGTTGAAAGATTTGATTTGTTGAAGCCCATTGTTGCTGTTGTGTCTCATCTGAAACTGACTGAATCCATGAAGCTAATACTTTATTGTGGAGAAGATGAGACTTTATTGCGGATCTGTGATGCAAATGTTGCTTTATTGTGGATTGTGCGCGAATAGACTGAAGAAAGCTGGAAGAAACTGTACTCCTCGAAACATGTGATGCTCTTAGTTCCACACCCATCACTAGACGTAGGATTTGCCTTAGCCACAGATAGGATCTGATTTATTATGGATGGAAAGGGAGGTGAAAAGAGAGGTTTATTATGAATGGCTAACCAATCTCGGGTAGATCAATAACAAGCCATGATGGGAATGGGTACGTTTATTATGGATGGAAAGGTTGTGAGTGTGTGCAAAGTGAAAGGATGAAAGTGAATCCTGAAGGAGGGAGGAGCAATGTCTCTACGCATGGCGCTGGTGACCCAATTTTCACCATGGTACTTGCCCAGGGTGCCACCAAAGTGGTTTTCACCGTTGGACGAAATTATTTCTCTTTACTTTTTTCGATTTTTCAATTTTTTTGTGTCACAAGGCGCCTGTTTGTTAGGTTTTCACCAAGTAACAATTTTTTTGTTTTATAATTTTTTTTGTATTTTTGAATTAGGATATTCCGAAGAGCTATGTGTAGAACCTGCGAAGGTGCATGCTGTTGATAGGATCCTCCAAAGCTTCACCTTCTGTAGTTGAGAGCTGATATGCCCCAGATCCATATGCTGCTGTAATGATGTAAGGACCAAGCCAATTTGGTTCAAACTTGCCCTTCTTCTCTCTGTCTTGCTGATTCTTGGGGTTTTCTCTGAGAACCAAGTCACCTACCTCAAATGTGCGAGGCTTGACCTTGTGATTGTAGCTGCGACTCATTCATTGTTGGTAAGCCTTGAGATGATTAAAAGCAGTTTGTCTCCGTTCATCCAGCAGTTCTAGTTCTTGTAAGCGAGAGACCCTGTAATCTTCATCAGTGATGATGTTTTGCAAAGAGACTCATAAAGAGGGTAACTCGACCTCAATAGGCAAGATGGCTTCAGCACCATAAACAGGTGAATAGGGTGTAGCTCCTGTAGGTGTGCGGACACTTGTGCGGTAGGCCCAAAGTGCAGGATTGAGTTGGATATGCCAATTACGGCCAGCGTTGTCGACTGTCTTCTTGAGGATTTTAAGGATTGTTTTATTAGACGCCTCAGCTTGGCCATTACCTTGGGGGTAATACGGTGTGGAGAAACGATGGGAAATATGGAAGCGGTCATAGAGTTCACGAACATCCTGATTTTTGAAGGGACGCCCGTTATCAGTAATAATGGAAACAGGAATACCATATCAGCATATGATATAGTTAAGGATGAATGTAGCAATCTGTTTTCTAGTGACTTGTGTGAGAGGCACGGCTTCAATCCATTTTGTGAAATACTCTGTGGCTGTGATAATGAATTTATGACCATTAGAGGAAGGAGGGTGAATCTTGCCTATGAGATCGAGTCCCCACTGACAAAAGGGCCAAGGAGACGCAAGTGGTTGTAGTTCTTGTGCTGGCACATGTATGAGGTCTCCATGAATTTGACATTGCTTACATTTCTTGACAAACTGATATGAGTCTTTTTCCATATTGGGCCAGTAATATCCAGTCCTGATAAGTTTCTTGGCCAAGGTAGGACCACTAGCATGTGGACCACATATCCCTTCATGCACTTCACGTAACGCAATTTGAGCTTCGTCCCTTTCTAAACATCTAAAAAGAGTGCCATCTAGACCTCATCGGTATAGGATATCAGCTAAAATGACATATTGAGAGGATTGACGAATGAAGGTGCGACGTTGGTTATTTGATAGATCAGGAGGTAGGGTATTGTCGCGAAGGTATGTGAAGATGGAACCATATAACTGGGATTCGGGACCAACAACGCATATCATTTCAGTAGGAGTGATCTCATATGAAGGAACCAATAGGTTGTCCACCAAGAACTCATAGCAGGTCTCATTTTGAGGTAGATCAATCAGTGAAGCAATTGTAGCCATGGCATCTGCAACACGATTCTGCTCTCTTGGTATCTGCTCAAAATCTATCTTTGTGAAGTGTTGTTTCAAATCATCCACCATTTGCTTGTAAGGTAGTAATTTTTCATCTTTTGTTTGGTAATCATCAGTTGCTTGACGGATGACAAGTTGGGAATCCCCAAAAACATGAAGTTCCTGGATCTTCCACTGAACTGCAATTCGTAATCCAGTTGTTAATGCCTCATATTCCGCTATATTGTTAGTGCAAGGAAATGATAAGCGGTATGATTTTGGTATAGAATCTCCTTGAGGAGTTATAAAGAGAATACCAGCTCCTGCCCCATGCTCTGTGTATGAGCCGTCAAAGTATAGTTGCCATGGCTTTGCATGTGACATTGTCAAAATGGATTCATCTGGAAATTCTGAATTTAGAGGAACATCATCAATCATGGGGGCATCTGCTAATTGATCCGCGATGGCTTGTCCTTTTATTGCTTTTCTGTCCACATACTCGATGTCGAATTCACTAAGGATCATTACCCATTTGGCCAGCCGCCCAACAAGTGTTGCTTTATTGAGGAGGTATTTCAATGGATCAATTCTTGCAACCAACTTAGTCTTATGAGTGAGCATGTAATGTCATAATTTCTGTGAAGCAAAGACCACAGCAAGACATGCGCGCTCAATTGGTGTGTAGTTTAGCTCGTATCCCACCAATGTGCGACTGATATAGTATACTGCTTTTTCCTTGCCTTCAGCGATTTGTTGCGCTAAGAGTGCCCCCAGTGCTGTTGGAGTAACTGAAATGTATAATAACACTGGTTGATCTGGAACTAGTGGCATCAGAACTGGTAGATTTAGAAGATAATCTTTGAGCGTCTGGAAAGCCTGTTGACAGTTGTCATCCCATTTGAATTTGATATTTTTATGTAGCAGGTGTTGAAAAGGATTACACTTATCTGCAAGTTGTGCTATGAATCTTCGTATAGACTGGAGTCTCCCTTGTAAGGATCGAAGTTGACTGATATTTCTGGGTGGCGGCATGTCCAAGATAGCCTTGACTTTTGCTGGATCGGCTTCGATTCCTCTTTTGGACACAATGAATCCTAGGAGCTTCCCGGAGGTTACTCCAAAGACACATTTCTTGGGGTTTAATCTTACTTTGTATTTTTCCAACTGATCAAAGATGACTGAAAGTATGTCCAAATGTGTATTTCTGTCTACTGATTTACCCAAGAGATCATCAACATAATCTTCCACAGTTATGTGCATGAGATCATGAAAGATAGTGGTCATTGCTCTTTGATATGTAGCACCTGCATTTTTTAGCCCAAAGGGCATGACATTCCAACAGAAAGTTCCCCAAGGACAAGTGAATGATGTTTTGTGTTGATCTTCGGGTGCGATCCTTATTTGATTATAACCAGAAAATCCATCCATTAATGATAACATTTCGTGACCTGTTGTGAGATCAACGATCAAGTAAATATTTGGTAATGGGAAGTCATCTTTTGGACAAGCTTTGTTGATGTCTCTGAAATCTGTACATATTCTGATACTGCGATCTGGTTTACTGACAGGTACTAAATTGGAGATCCATTCAGGATAATCAATTGGGCGTATGAATCCGACATCCAATAACTTCTCCAGCTCTGCTTTGACTAGTAATGCCACTTGTGGATGCATTTTTCTTAATTTCTGTTTCACTGGCTTTGCCCCCTGTTTGACTGTCAAATGATGCATTACCAAATCTGGATCTAGTCCAGGCATATCAGCGTATGACCATGCAAAGTTGATTTGTCACTTTTTGAAGAAGCTTATGAATTTTGACCTTTCGGACTCTGTCAATGATTTAGCCAGGAATATGTTATGTGGAACCTCTTCTGTACCAATGTTTGTTTTGATAGTCTCCTCTACCAGCATGGATGATTTTTCCTCATATGATGATGGGAGAATGTCGAGCCTTCCATCTTCGGGCGCCTCAGAGAGGTTTTCACCCTCAGATACGTCCTTTCTTTTTACTTTTTTGGGATTAGATAGCGCCACAGTGTGGTTTTCGCCATAAGACCCTTGATTTGTTCTTATTTTCACATTTTTGCGATTGGAAGGTCCGACACCCTCACCAAAATATGCCATGTTGTTGAGTTCTATAGTGTATCCTGCTTTATGGTCCCCAGGAGGGAGATCATCTCGTATGCCAAGATAGTCAATAACAGCTTCATCATTTTGGAATGTGTCAAACTGTGCTGGTCCTTCATAATCCCAGTCAATGAGTTGGTGATGAACAAGGGGAAGGCCTTTAATGTTTTCGGAGTTTGTAGGGTTAAGAGTGAAGATGTGGTTATATTCGGGTATGTGAAGGTAGTTATCGACGTCATCGATGGAACTCTCCTCATCAGTCTTGATCGCGAATGAATCCAAATTATCATCACTAGTAGCGCATTCCAGAACAGGTGTTCTCATCCTATGTGATTTCAACCTAGAACCTTGAGACAAGGACTGTGTAGACTCCTCATGGGTTGTTTCTTGACCAACTCTAAATTTGTTATAAAACTCCTCCTCTTCTGTGGGTTCATCTGGCTCTCTGAATGTCTCGGTGAGCTCATAGTCACTGGAGGATTTGTCTGAACCCCATTCCCATTCGTTGGAGCCTGTGGAATTGCGATCCTCTTGTTGAATTCTGGCAATTTTGATTCGTGATGCCTCTTCTGTCCTTTTAGTATGGATCTTGGATGTCAGAAAACCAAGTCCCTTTGAGCGTTCCCTTTTTACAGTCAATTCAGGTTGTAAGGGCTCCATAACGCCTTCTTTTCGTAACCCAAGAGGACTTTTTCCATCATACCCGAATTTTTGTAGAATCTTGAAGCCTTTGCCATATTTCTCACAGGGTATATTGATCTGATCTTGTGTGTCATCTTCAATGTCTTTGTAGAGCATTTTGTATAAACCTTCCTCTTCCAGTTCGCCCCATCTTTGAAAGGTAGTAGGATCCCATTTGAATACTATGATGGATATTTGCTTGTTAGGATGTGGCCTTCCATATTCTTTTGGAGAGCTCATGACTTGTCGTAAATACATGGTTTGATTTAAAGTGTATTCTCCCATGCCTTTGTCCTGAAATCTGCCTTTAAGTTCACCCTGTTTTGATGTCGAAGGTTTCAATGACTCAAGGTCAATGTATGCCGAAGAAGGAACAGCTTCACAATTATTGGGAATGATGATCTCAGTATGTGATCTCAAGTTATTGCATTGGTGATATGTCGATGGGACTGCCCTCATTTCATGAATCCAAGGATGTCCTAGCAATATATTATAAGTGAGATCTAAATCCAGGACTTGACAAACCACATCCTTTGTAACTGGCCCAATTCTTAGAGGTAAGGTGACCGTGCCCTTGGATGAGCATTCTTCATCATCATATGCCTTGATGGTGATTTGATTTTTTGAATTCACAGCTTTATCGGAATATCCCAATTGTTTAATGGTGCTCAATGTACAAATGTTTAGACCAGCTCCTCCATCTATCAGGACTCGCTTTATTCGATGTTTGTGTATGAAGGCTTCAATATGTAATGGTGCATTATGTGGCTGACTTACAGAGGCGTCATCAGCTTCTGTGAATGTAAGGGAGTGTGGAATGGAAAGGTATCCCACCATGGCTTGAAATTGGTCCACGTTTAGATCAGTAGGAACAGCAGTATCTCTCAAGATTTTATCAAGAATGGCTTTATGTGTGGGAGATATGCGTAATAGTTCAAGGATTGAAATGAGCGCAGGTGTCTTCCCTAACTATTCTACAAGGTCATACTCAGGTTTGGTAGATGAAGAAGCGGTGTTTTTAGTTGAAGCACCTGGCAAAGTAATTTTACCTCGATGAGTTGTAACATGACATTCAGAAGTAGGTTCGGAAGAAGATCCAACACCTCTTAGGACAATCTTGGGTCGCTGAGGAGGATTCTCAGGGTTTTTGTTCTTGATGGTAATAGTAGAGATATGATTGTCCATCGAGATATGATTGATAGTTGAATCATAGTTGTAAGGTGCTCTAGTATAGTTGGCTTGATCATCTGTGACTTTAGCTTTTCCCTTGTCGTGCTTTGGGAATGGTTCCTTAAACATCTCATGTTCTTGATCGGATGAGTGTCCCTCAATCTCAATGTCACCTCTATCAATGAGATCTTGCACAATATTCTTCAGTCGATGACAATTACCTATTTTATGACCCTTGCTTTTATGAAATTCACAATACTCATCATCATTCCACCAATTTGGTTTAACCTTTGGTTCGTATGGAGGAAAATCTGGAACTGTGATTACCTTGTTTGCCACCAACTTTTTGAAGACTGACTCAAGTGGTTCTCCCAATGGAGTGTACTTCCTTCGTGATCTAGAAGTTGTTTGAGTATTCACTTGATTGTTTGTAGAACTTGATCCTAAAAAGATGAATTTGGGTCGCACCGTGTTGGCATCAACAACACCATCATTGACTGTGTTCTTGTTTTTATTCCAAAATCTTGGCTTGTCTTTTCCTTTAAACTCATCTTTGTTTTCCTTGAATATCTTAATGACTCCTTGTTCAATTAGAACCTTTTCTGTTGCTAAGCCCTTTTCAATGACATCCTTGAAGGTGGACAAACAAGATTTTCTTAGATCATAACCAATGTCTTTCTTAACATTCTGGGTGAACATTTCTACCATTTGTTTTTGTGGAATTTCGCAAGAGCATCTGCTGGCTAGATTTCTCCATCTTTGTAAAAATGATGCAAAAGATTCTCTATCTTTTTGCTTGGTGTTGCACAAAGTAGTGACTGATATGTCTGTCTCTATGTTGTAGGAGAAATGTTGAATAAATGCCTCTGCTAAGTCACCCCATGACTTAATACCAGGTGGGAGTTGGGAGAACCATTCCATAGCTTGATCGCCTAAGCTTTGTGGGAATAATCTCATCAAATATGTCTCTTCTGAAGCTACTTCAATGCAAGCTGTGAAAAACTGTCTTATGTGTGCCTTAGGATCCCCTTTTCCTCTATATTTGTCAAATTTAGGTGTCACAAAATGTGTAGGAAATGGAGGCATTGGAATGCTCTTGTCAAATGGATAAGGACATATGTCTCTCATTGTGTATGTTGGCTTCGGTGCATTTATGTCCTCCATTTTCTTTTGTAAGTCCCTGATTTGTTGCTCCAAATTGCTCTTAGGTGGAGATCGACTTCTTGGACAATATCCTATGTTTGAGGTACCCATTGGAGGAGGTGCATGTTGCATATATGGATGATATTGATCATACACATGTTCATATGGAGGAGGTCTATAATGATGCTGCATATATGGACCACTTGGTATAGATTCATGTTGAGGAACACCATATCTATTTTGCGCATGTATACCATATTCTACAGGCATGTCATGTTCCATTGTGTTGCCCCCAAATTTGACATGAGGTTTCCTTGTGTCCAAATTTTGAGCATGCCTTTTAACATCCAATTGTTTTGGTGGTTGATCCTTAGCATTGGTATGTGATTGAGCATATTTGTCTGCATAAGACTTCCATAATGGTCTACGAAGGTAAGTATCATATGTTTGACCATGTGTATGTGGGACCTCTGGTTTTTGAAGCAAAGCTGATGGTGATTCAGGTACCATATGTGGTCCTCTATTTCCTCCACTATTAGGTCTCCTTTGATCCATATTGGAGTGAGGTTGTTGCAAAGGTCTATGTTCCATTATTTGAGACATGTCAAAATCATGAGGTATCTTGGCTCCACTTTGTGCCATCATTTGTAAGAAGTATTGTCTATCCCTCCTCATTATTTCCTCAACCAATCGATTGAAATGGGGATTCATAATGGATTCTTCCACATCTGCTGAATGTATTGAAAAATTGTCCATATTGTCATTGTGTGTAGCATTGTTGTTTGTAGTGTCTGCGTTCTCCACATTTGGAATGTTTCTATAGATATCCATGTCCGGCAATGTAGTGTGATCAGTATTAAAAAATAAATCATTGTCATACTCATAAGAACTCATGTTTGCGGACTCTTGAGCCTCTTTAGTTTCTCTCCTAGATTTTTGAAGACGGGTTTCAACCATGAACTAGGTATTGACCAAGATGTGTAAGACTAGATGAAAATGGAAAAAGTATGGAAGACCAAGAGTTGGATGGAATGTAAATGAATCTGAGGTGTACTTGCAAATGTTCAAAGTGTAAGACCAAGTATGTATGTGGTAGAGTAGGTGTGACTTCCAAAGAGAGGATAGTTTCTCTTGATGAGGTAAGCTGACCTTGACCCTAAGTAAGACCAAATGAGACCCAAAGGTAAGAAACCTTGATGAGGGACCACTTAGCAAAGTGTTGTTGTATGTAGTGTGTTGACAAAGTATGATGAGGACAAGCAAGTGACCTTTTGACCCAAGTTTAGACAAGTATGAATGTAAAATGAGATGTGAAGCAATGATGGACTATGTGAGACCCAAAGACAGGTTGAATGCTAGATGAAACCTGAAGAAACAACCTAGGAAGCTCAAGTATTCCGAAACTGATTTCTTTTGTTTGCTGGACTGTGAAATTTTCTTGCAATTTTGAACACAGACGCGCCTGTATACTGCACAGACGCGGTTATCCGACACAGACGTGTTTTTATTCAACATAGACGCTGTTATAAACACAGACGCTATTCTGCCCTTCACAGACACGTTTATATGACTCAGACGCTGTTAAAACAGACACAGACGTGTTTCTGTAAAATTTGTGCAATTTTTTCCAATCTGTGAAGTCGTTTTGACTGTTTGACTGTTTTTCGTGACAAGAGGACACAATGTTGATGAGGACTCAATGTTTGCAAGTGTTTAGACTCCAAAATGACTCCAAGAAAAGTGTGTTGTTTGATGTAAAAATGTTTTGCATACACTTGAAGACACAAAAGACACAATGTTTTGTTGTTTGGTCTTGAATGTTTGAATGTTTAAAATAAGTCAAGCACAATTCTTATGGCTGGCCAAGATAATAGTTGTTGATCCCACATGGGGTTTTACCCCTGAGGCTACGCTATTCAGAGCGGATACTTAGATGCTTGACCTCACTGGCTCCACCCTTGGCACTCACTTCTCGGGTCAGCCAAGCATCAGTCCCCATGAAAACTCCCCATGGCGAACTTTGTATCTCTACTAAGAACCGTATGTGTGTGGGCCGCTACCAGAGGTCCGACCTCCTGACCCAACAACTAGAAGGATTTGGGCTTCTAAAACAAAAAGGTGCTAGTAAGGGCATCCGCTCGTGTGGCCATGCATGCGGCACTTTCAACTCTGTAAATACAGAAGGCTTCCAGTCGGTAGGGGTTACGCCCTACAAATGATCAAATAAATTTGATCAAACGGGTTTATGGGGAGACATAGTGTCGGTATGAACTAATCAACACACGTTATTCATAGTTTTCACCATGAATACATTTGATTATAGTGGTTCGGAAGAGGTGGGTTTTCCTCACTACCACTTGGGCCATTCTCTTCTCACTAGTAGTCCTAATGACCACACGGGAAGACAGGCCCTCTAAAGATTAAACAAAAAGAGCCTATTGCTCAAGACACAAAAGACAATGATTCAATTTTAGTGCACCAATGGAAGTGTTTGCTAGTCTATGAAAATAAGGCACACAATAAAAATCAAAAACTCTTGCCAAGGACCTGCAACAAAGAGTTGTTAGTAGTTTGGGTTGTTTGAAATAATCACCCCTTCCTGCAAACACACAAGTTAGGTAAATTTTAAAACCCAAAAGACTTTGTGAAAATAGGGGCCTTCAACCAAATGATTTAGCTTCCAAGGCAAGCTGCACCAATTGTGTTAGCTAGATCTGAAAATGTTAGTCCAAAAATAAACCAGATCTGAAACCCTAAATGCAAAATACGAAAACCGAATCAATAAAATTTCCAAAATTTTGAAACAGGCAATACACAGACGTGATTACCGCCTACGCAGACGCAACTCCGCAATAGAAACGCGGTTCTGTGAGACACAGACACGATTAAAAACCACAGACGCGCTTTCTATACGTAGACGCTGGTGAAAACGACACAGACGCGTTTTAGTAACACAGACGCGCCTCCCTGGAACCTGCAAAATGAAATATGACCAAAACACAGATGCGGATCCAGCTGTCTCAGACGCGCCAGAAAATCAAAAACGCGATCCGAAAGTGCACAGACGCGAAAATACCAAAAATGCTGCCGAAAATGTCTGACCTGCAACTTCAAAAACACAAGACCTGCAACAAGGGGGTCAAATGCAAAGGGACAAGAGTCCCACCGGGCGTGCCAAAATGTTTATGGTGAAAATGGATAACAACAATAACAATATTGAAAGGCTAAATAGATTCAACCACAAAACCCTAGCCTAACAATCAACAAAGATCCACCATAACATATGAAGATTACCTAAGACAATGCAAATCAAATGAAATCACAAAGATTATACCATCACATGTCCAATAGGGTTTTGATCTCCATTCTTCCTATCTCCATTGATCTTGCTTGATATATTTTCTCTCAAATTTTATATGCACAAGAGCTCAACAAAGAACGGAATGTGGTTGCAAGTAGGATCGTGGTGTAATCAAGTCCTCCAAATTGTCGATTAGGGTTAGATAATGAAGAAGGCATCTCCTTAAATAGAAGACACAATATGAAATGGAGGGATAATATTAAGAGGTGTAAAAGGAGGTCGACTATGATTAGAGGGTAGATAGAAGAAATAATAAAATAATGAAAGGGGTAGGTAGTGTATGAATTAAGAGATGAATGACATGTGTCATAGGTAGAAAAGGATAATGAATTAATTAAATAAACACAGATTTATTTAATTAATAGAAGAAGTAGGATAATTAAATAAATAAGATATTTATTTAATTTAGGAAAAGGATAATTTAAATAAATAAATGTATTTATTTAAATGAGAAATAAGGCTAGAAGAGGATAAATGAATTAATTAAATAAATAAGGATTTATTTAATTAATAGAAGAATTAGGCTTAGATAATTAAATAAATAATATATTTATTTAATTAGACATGACAATTTTGGGTGTCTACAATAATTACAAGGACTATATAACTTATGTCAATGAGAAGCTACTAGAAAACCCCAAGAAAGGGCAACAATTAAAGACAATTAGAGAATTCATAGAAGCCTGCTAAATATATATGCAAAAGACTTGGTAACACTCATGAGCATGGTAGTTGGTTTATCAGATGCAAAATAATTTCAACCTTGGATGCTCCTCTTCATTAAAACCATTGTAGCTATAAAGGAGTATATTGACTCAAGCAAGATGACTAGTGATAATTTACATGAGCAGTTGATCTAGATGAATAATGACTTGAATTTTTACATGAATTATTATTTCATCTATTTGTTGGCCACCCAAGCAACCTACCCAGAATTGATGAAGAAGGGATTTCTAACTAATCCTAATGTAAGGGTATATAATCACTACCCCCAATTGACTCTATAGAGAAGTATAAGAAACCATAGGAGAGTCAATGATGCCTTTGTGTTTTTAGTCATAATAACTTTAGAAGGAGAATTTGCAAAGAGACTATTTACTGATGCAATGATGAAGATTAAAAGGTTTGAGATCTATTTCATTCTATTCAAGATTTTCACCTACGTAAGGGTGATTGGATGCACTATGCCTCCAAACAAGATACCAAGATATCTCTCGGATTGGTTGATTGTCCTTGAGTTGTGTAGGAAAGTGGGTAATTATCACAAGTTAATTATGACCAAGCATAAACCATGTTTTCATTTTCCTATCAGGGTGGGGCCACAGGCATGCCTAGCTATGAGGGTTGCCAAAAGTGTGGAGCTAAAAATGTTAGATTTTTGTTTGAAACCTCTAAACATTGATAAATGAAGATTTGATGCCACAAGTACAATGAATCATGTGATCGGATCATATTTTAAAGATTATTCTAATAAAGAAGACCTTTGGGCCAACTATGTGCATGATTATGAAGTTAGAGTTAGACATTTTTGTAGACAAGACTTGGACCTTGCAAATTTGGCTTGTGGAATGTGGATTTCAGATGAGACTAGGGCTAAAGATGGTGAAAAAAAAATTATCCACTATATAATTCAAAGTGACTCTTTGATGTCCTTATCTACAACGCAAATGTGACTTTGGAAGAAAAAGAAGATATGAATCATAGGGCCAAATATGCCATCCACTGAACACAAGAATGGGTCAGGAAACCATACCCTATGGATCCAATTCCTCAAGTGGAAGGATAACCAATACAACAACAAGCTAGCACTTCAAAAGATAGAACAACTTCTTCTAATACTAAAGAATCTATTAGGGTTTCAAGCATATCCAAAACAAATATGAACTAACAATTATATGCAGATTTAAATACAAAAGATAAAGAAATAAAACAGGACACAGATAACATAGAGATTTAACGTGGTTCACCCAAAATGGGTTACGTCCACCATACACAGTCGTCCAATCTTTCTTATTATCCAGCAAAAACAATACATCAACCTTATAATGCTTTAAGCATCCCAGCCGCTTATAACATGCATTTTTAGGGCAATAAACAAAGTCGGCCTTTTTAGAGTTTTATTACAATGTTGGTTTTCATCAACGAAAAATGGTAAAAAAATTTCTCGGGGGCTCCCGGCCCCGAACCCCTGCCCGGGGCCCAGCCTGGCCCCGGACCCCGGTGAGGATACGTGCTGAGTGTACAGTACTTTGCTGATCAATCGCCACATTTCAACAATCTCCCACTTGGATACTGATCAGACTCCACACCGAACAATCTCCCACTTGGAGACTGATCAAACTCCACACCGCACAATCTCCCACTTGGAGACTGATACTACACGACACCATTGTACATGCAACATCCGCTGGATAAAACACTAGGACTCGACTGGTATAAATTCCACAATTATCAATCAATAAGACCAACAAAAACTAATGAAGAAATCAGCTTCTCCTGTGGAACTACCTTCGTGAACATATCGGCAAGATTCTCACTTGTGTGAATCTTCTCAAGCCGTAACTGACCCTCCTCCAAAATAGTCCGGATGAAGTGGTACCTGAGCTGAATGTGCTTTGTCCTTGAATGAAAAGAAGAGTTCTTCGCAAGATGAATGGCACTCTGGCTATCAGTATACAATGGGCTATCCTCTTGTGTCTAACCCAATTCCTCCAGAAAACATTGCAACCAAATCATCTCCTTGCTAGCTTCTGTAGCAGCAACATATTCAGCTTCAGTGGTTGAAAGTGTAACAACCTTTTGCAACCTAGAAATCCAACTGATTGTAGTTCCCCCTATAGTAAAAACATACTCTGTAGTACTCCTCTATGAATCAATATCACCCGCCAGATCAGAGTCAACAAATCCGCTTAGAGCAACATTAGATCCTTTGAAACATAATGCCTTCGTAGTAGTTCCTTTCAAATACCGAAGAATCCATTTCACAGCATTCCAATGTTCCATACCCAAATTACTCATAAACCTGCTCACAACTCCCACTGCATGTGCAATATATGGCCTTGTGCATACCACTGCATACATCAGACTACCAACAGCTGATGAATACGGGATGTTAGACATTTTATTAACCTCTTCCTGTGCCTTTGGGCACATCTCCTTAGTCAATTTGAAATGACTAGCCAAAGGTGTACTAACTGCTTTTGCATCCTGCATGTTAAATATTTTCAACACCTTCTTTATATACTCACTTTGTGACAAATTCAAGGTTCTATTTTTCATGTCCCGTGTAATCCTCATACCGAGAATTTGCTTAGCTGCACCCAAATCCTTCATAGCAAATGACCTGGCTAATTTCTATTTAAGATCATTTATATGTTGCATGTTAGACCCAGCAACAAGCATGTCATCAACATAAAGCAATAGGATAATATAAATGTCATTATCAAATCTCTTAAAATATACACAATGATCAGAATGACATCTATGATAACCGTGTTCAGCCATGAAACTATCAAATTTTAAATACCATTGTCGGGGTGCTTACTTTAGGCCATACAAACTTTTCTTCAACTTGCACACCAAGTTCTCCTTACCTTTGACCTCATATCCCTATGGTTGCAACATGTAAATTTCCTCCTCCAAATCTTCATGGAGAAAATCTATTTTGACATCTAATTGTTCAAGATGTAAATCATCTGCAGCCACAAGACTAAGTACAGTTCTAATTGAAATCATTTTTACAACTGGAGAAAATATTTCATCATAATCTATACCCTTTTTCAGTGCAAAACCTTTTACCACAAGTCTGGCCTTATATCTTTTCTGACCTCCTTCCTCCTCCTTCAGCTGATAAACCCATTTGTTAGGCAAGGCTCTTTTTTCTGCAAGTAAAGGGACTAAGTCCCAAGTCTTATTTTTCATCAAGGAGTCCATCTCCTCTTTCATGCCTAGCTCCCACTGTTATTTGGCATCTACCTGCATTGCTTCTTCATATTCTTCTGGTTCACTAGAATCTGTTAATAAAATAGAATACAAAGAAAGAGAAAATATTTCATGGGGTCTACTTGTCCTCGTAGAACGTCTAACACTTGCAGGAGTTTGTGGGACAATCTGTTGTTGCTGAGCATCAGGTACCTGTGGCATTTCATTTTCAGGAATCTCATCCAACACCACATATTCTTGTTTGTCCTATTCATGCTTCTTTTCCTGCATCTATTCTTTATACATAACCTTCTCATTGAATATAACATCTCTACTTCTAATTATTTTCTTATTTTCAAGATCCCATAATCGATAGCCATATTCATCTATCCCATATCCAATGAAGGTACATTTATGAGATTTAGCATCAAGCTTGGTTATGTTTTCTTTATCAACATGGACAAAAGCTTCGCAACCAAAAGTTTTTAGAAAAGAATAATTTACCTTTTTACCAGTCCATGCCTCCTCTGGAATACCACCATCCAAAGGGGTTGAAGTTCCTCTATTTATCAAATAGATAGCAATATGTACAGCATCTGCCCAAAAATGTAAGGGCAATCCAGCATGCAATCTCATGCTCCTCGCGCATTCCATGATAGTCCTATTCATTCTCTCTGACACACCATTTTCCTGTGGAGTTCCTAGAATTGTCTTCTGCTTTTGAATGTCATTTAAGGAGCAGTAATCTTCAAATGCTTTGCTGCAATACTCACCTCCATTATCCATTCTGAGACACTTCAACTTTTTTCCTGTCTCATTCTCAACCAAAGCTTTCCATTTCTTAAAAGTTTCAAAAACATCTGATTTTTGTTTTAGGAAATATACCCATGCTTTTCTGGTTGAATCATCAATAAAAATAACATAATAACAAGAGCCACCAAGAGATGATACCTAAGTCGGTCCCCATACATCTGAATGTACAAGCTCTAACTTCTCACTCTTCTTCTCTTTCCCAACCTTGAGAAATCTGACTCTTTTTTGTTTACCATAAACACAGTTTTCACAGAACTCTAAATCAATCTTCTTTAGTCCTGGCAATAGATTTTTGGAGTGAAAGTTTTTCATCCCTTTCTCACTCATGTGCCCAAGCCTATGGTGCCACATTATCGAATCTGTTCTTGCAACATTTATTGTTGTTGTCCCTGCAGTAACTTTATCTGTAGCAGCTAAGGTAGAGTAAGTGTTACTAGTACACAGATATAATGTGCCTACCTTCGCACCTTTAGCTACTACTAATGATCCTTTAGTGACCTTCCACATATTGTCTGAGAAGGTAACTATGCAACCTTCACTACCTAGTTGCCTTGTAGAAATTAAATTTTTTCTTAAATTAGGAACATGTCTTACCTCCTGTGAAAACCAGTCATTACCATTCTGCAACTTGATCTTTATCTTTCATTTTCCAACAATTTGACAGGGCTCATCATCACCCAAATATACCTGTCCAAAATCACCTTGAACATAATCTAGAAAATATTTTCTATGGGGTGTAGCATGAAATGAAGCCCCAAAATATATTACCCAGGAATCATTAACATTATCCAAACATAAGATTAAAGCATCTTGTAAAGTATTACTTGCAATATTAGCTTCCTTACTGTCATTTTCATTTTTGTCTCCTTCTTTGTTTTTCTGAGACCAACAGTCTTTCTGTAGATGACCAGGCTTTCCACAGTACCAACAATCTTTCTTTCCTCTAGATTGAGAGCGTCCTTTCTTTGACTTCCCTCGTGACTTCTCATTCATAAGGCCTTTTCCTCTTTCCTTTGATCTTCCTCTGTTTGCCACATTCAAAACACTACCCGATGATGTTGGAGTCTCACCTATGCTTTTCCTTCGCATTTCCTCGCTTAGGATAACACCAAAAATATCATCAAATACCAAAGTATTTTTACTAGAGATAGAGTTACTTACAGCCATAACCAAGCTATTCCAGCTTTCTGGCAAAGAACATAAAATCAAGAGAGACCTAACCTCTTCTGCAAAGGTAATTTTTACCAAAGACAATTTACTGGTAATTGTATTAAATTCATTTAAGTGCTCCACTACAGATCCTCCCTCACTCATTTTCAAATTAAACAAACGATTCAGAAGAAATACCTTATTCGAAGCCGAGGGTTTCTCGTACAACTTAGCCAATGTTGCCATCAAATCTACAACCGTTTTTGCTTCTATTATATTGAATGCTACAGACGGCACAAGGCACAATCAAATGGATCCCAGTGCCTTTCTATCTAAAATGTCCCACTCTTCATCTGATATTGTGGTCGGTTTCTTTGCCTTTCCTTCCAATGGCCGCCACAAATCCTTTTGATATAGGTAATCCTCCATCTGCATTTTCCATAACTGATAATTCTGGTCGTTAAACTTTTCGACCTTGAATTTGGAATCCTCCATTGCTCCCACTCAAATATGAGAGTCCTGCCAATTTACAAAATACCTCGCTTTGATACCAATTGTTAGGGTTTCAAGCAGATCCAAAGCAAATATGAACTAAAATTTATGTGCAGATTTAAATACAAAAGATAAAGAAATAAAATAGGACACAGATAACACAGAGATTTAACGTGGTTCACCCAAAATGGGTTACGTCCACCATACACAGTCGTCCAATCTTTCTTATTATCCAGCAAAAATAATACATCAACCTTATAATGCCTTAAGCATCCCAGCCGCTTATGACATGCATTTTTAGGGCAACAAACAAAGTCGGCCTTTTTAGGGTTTTATTACAATGTCGGTTTTAATCAATGAAAAACGGTAAAAAAAAATTTCTCAGGGGCTCCTGCCCCCGAACCCCCTCTTTTTTCGGGGGCTGCCGCCCCCGAACCCCTGCCCAGGGCTTGGCCCGACCCTGGACCTCGGCGAGGATACGTGCAAAGTGTATAGTACTTTGTTGATCAGTCACCACATTTCAACAGAATCCACTTGTGCCCCTACAACTGATCATGCTAGGAAAATTACGAAAAAGGTTCCCATAAACATTCATAAAACAATAAAGAAAGGGGAGCTCAAAATCCTCCTTCATCTAGCAAGGAGAAACCTAGAAAGGAGAAATATGTTGATCCTACCACCACTACTACCATACCTCCTTCAATTTATTAAAGAGCCAAATCCTTCAAGACCAAAGAAAGAACCAAGAAGGCACCCAAGGAAATACTGAGGGTCTACAAAAGATTGAGGAAAAGCTTGAAACAAATGATTATTGATTCCTTTAAAGAGGAGGAGAAAGAAGAAGAAGAAGAAGAAGAAGAAGAACCACTTCAAAGGAGAGAGATGACAAGATTAGAGGCCACTGGTTCAAAAGAAAAAAAATGGTTCCTTCCCCTCCTTTTCAAATAGAACAAGCAACTGCTCCTCATAAACCATCATCAATAGTAGTGTATTGGTGTAATTTGGAATTAGGGTTTCAATTAAGATAATAAAACCACTAACAAGATAAATTAGCCAACAAATTGAAAGAGGGGTGAATCTAATAGATTTAGCCACAATCCAAATTGGAAAAGGGCTGAAATTTTTATTAGATTCATTGGTTATTGTTAGTTACTCTCTTTCTTAGTTGAAATTGGAAGGTAATTGTGAAATTAGGGTAAAGAAATGAATAACTAAAGTAAATTGGCAGAAATAGACTGCTACAAATATCTCACAGAGCCACAAACCGAGATTTGGGAAAAAGAAGATGTTTAGATCATGTTCCCAGAAGTTCGACTTTATTTCGCCTTGGTCCTCCGAATTTCGCTATGTCGAAAGATAAACCTATTCATCATTGTCAACTCTATCAGAATCCATAGAAGGAGGTACGTAATAATATTGATTAATAGGATTGCCCCCATGAACAACATGTGTAGGATTAACATTTTGTGTGGAAGAAGTCATGATAGAAGATGTAAATGTAGGCACACTAGGCAAGGATGTAGGCATATGAATGTAATGGTTAACTTGTCTAGTGGGTTGAGAGGAACTAAGGACTTTGACACAATTATTGATTGACATAATATTAGTATCAATAATATGATCAAGACCATGCAACAAATCTACACCTATCTTATCATTTTGTACCATCCTTTTTAATCCTTCAATCAAGGGGATTGCCTCACTATTTGGGTATTGTTGACCCATCTATTGTTGAAGATTTTCAAATTCATTATCTATCTTCTCCAATTGGTCAATAGTAACCCTAGTTAGTGATTCATCTATGTCATGAGAAATATGAGGAGAATGGGGATAAGTGCTGTCATTTGTTGGGTTAGAGGAAGCACCAACATTCACATGGAATGAGTTATCCAACTGAGGCTCCGTATCCTTAGTGTTTAAACTTTGGGAAGCCCTAAGTCTATAACTTCTTCTCATTGGAATATTGTATGTAGGACTAAGGGTAACAAAAATCATGCACAAAGGAGGGAAATTGAATGCAAATATTTAAAACTATGATTAACCAATCTAATTCTTTATAAAATGATTGATTAATTAATAAATTAAACAATGTGGATTATGATATTGGATATTAGATGCCTCTAAATTTGAACATAACATGTCATAATAATTAGATCAAAAAACATAATTGAAAAATTATGCAACCCACAAGTAAATTTTAGAATAATAAATTAGGGTTTTTATCAAATTAACCACTAAATTTATGTAATTCAATTGCAAAAACTGTTTATGAGTGCAAAAATTAATGTTAAAGTGCATACAAATCAGATTTGAGACAATAAACCAGAAATAAGCAGGCTCACCAAAAATGTATTGGTGTAATTTAGAATTAGGGTTTTAATTAAGATAATAAAAATCACTAACAAGCCAAATTAGCTAACACAATTAAAGATGGGTGAATCCAATAGATCTAGCCACAATCCAAATAGGGATAGGGCTGAAATTTTCATTAAATTCACTAGTTATTGTTACTTACCCTCTTTCTTAGTTGAAATTGGAAGGTAATTATGAAATTAGGGTTAAACAATGAATAATTGAAGTAACTTGGCGAAACAAACTGCTACAGATATCCCACGAAGCCACAAACTGAGATCTAGGAAAAATAAGATGTTTAGAAATTATTCCCAGAAGTTTGGCCTATTTTTTTGGGACAAGGTAGTATAGATTCACCCTAGTCCTCTTAATTTTTCTTTGTCAAAAGTTGAGCCTATTTATCATTGTCAACTCTATTAGAGTCCCTAAGTACAACTCTTGAGCTTGTTCCCTATACATAAAAACAAAGGAAAGATGTTGTGGATAGGAGTTTGCCTTAGGTCAAACCTCGATTTAAGAATTAACCTTAAAATTGAAATGAAAATTACAACACGATGCTTTTCTTTTGAGGGAAAGGCTAGATTTGAAATAAAATGTTTGTCATTGAAATGTATACCTTGATGAAGGTTTGTTTTATCCTCATACAACAGTTTTAAGATGTCTTCAAAGAAGGTTGATCATGGATGCCATCTTCAATGGATAAACTTGAATTCATTTATTCTCAAATGCTTGATGAATTATTGATTTCTTGCTCACTTGAATTTGTTGGAGTGTCATTGAGATCATTAGATGGCTTAGGCTAGATTAGGTTTTCAAATGAGAGGGGTGGACCTCCTTTTATACTTGACTGCCCAAAAATTAATTGTATTTCTAGAGTAGGTTGACATGGGATCAAATTTCCCACTCATCTAAGATGAATGTTATGAGGACAAAAAATAGACCCTAATTGAGAGGACTAGGGCACCCTAGTGCTGACAATCAGGACTCATACTTGGAGGGAAGGTAGGGAAGAAGGTGGAAATGCAAGATTGCAGGCAGTGTGAATAGAATTAGAATAGGCATTTGGTATTGAAAGTTGAAGCACTAAGGTGAGGTCTAATCAAGGATGAAATTGTATGTAGATATAATTTACAATGCTACAAGTAGAAGGAGGCATTCATATCTCCTCCTTTCCTCATGATTTACCAGAGAAGGACACCATTGAACAATAACTCTGAGAAACAATTGATATAATAGATAATTCGAAGAAAAAGGCTGAAAAAATGATGCCCTAGAAACTAATGTTGAAGAGGAGAATACTGGAGAAGAAGAGCCTATAATAGAAGAAGATCTTCCCCAGGAAAATGTACTGGAAGAAGAGATAAGAGAAGAAGGTTACAAGAGTGATAATGCAACAAATGAAATGGACACACTAAATCAAGAGAGTAAAGAACCATTATACCTAATTCTTGTAGGTAGAGGTGATAATGAAGAAGGTGATGATTATGAAGATCAACGTCAACCAAAACAAACTTCTAAGGAACATCACAAGGAGAAAGTTACTAGTGGGCAGCATGAAGATGAAATTCATGAAGAAAGACATCAAGAACATGATCAAGAAAGTGATCAAGAACTTGAGGGAGATAGATCTTTAGAGAAACACAAAGAACAACAACATGATGGAGAAGAGCATATCGAAAGTGAATAGGTGCTTAAATAAGAAAATAGGAAATCAACAAAAGATGTGCCACAGATAAGCACTAGACAACACCAACAACGATAGGAGATGAGACAAGGGGAAATAAATAATAGAAGCAAAGATGCATTAGAAACATAAATCCTTTCTGAAACTACTCCATGTGATCTCTATGTGGTTGATTGAAACAATCCAAAAGAGATAGGGAAAGTATAAGAAAATAAATGAAGGATATTTCACTATCTTAGAGTAGGAATTCAATATTATTGAAGCCAAGAAGAGAGAAAGGGAGATACCAATGGTAAGTACTAACACTATTGGTTATCAAAGAGCTTAGATAACTATGCCACTCATGGATAAACCCGAGGATGAGATGAAATTGCAAGATTACCATATGCAAGAGGTGGATCTTGGGGTACAAGTAAGGGAAGGAGAAAAAAATTCTTTGCAACAGGTGGTATTGGCAATATTATGGAGGATGGGAAAGGAAAATAACACCAAGAATGAGATATGAGCACATATGGAAGAATTAAAGAAGTATATAGGTTACTTCTTGGGACCTTTAGATTTCAATTCTCCTTCAACTAGTCTACAAGTTGAATTATCTCGAGGCATTGTATTTCAAGGCAAATATTATTTTATTGTATTTACACTTGAATGGTGCCACGATATTGAAGTCCAAGGCAAGGAAAGTATTACATTTTTTATAGGTTTATACCAATCAATTAAGGATCAGTTGAATATTTTGCATGATATGATAATAGGGGAACGGGAAGAAGAAATTGGTATAGATTAAATAATCCTCACGTGGGAAAAATATCTTCCCATTCTTTGTATCTTCAAATCTACTAGTGAAGACAACTTATTAAAAAATTAAAGAATTTTGGTAGGAAATAGGCAATTAAATTGAAATATACCAAGATGCCTAATTGGGAAGAATTGAACAATGTGGTAAATGTGTTCAATCAAGCATTACCTATGGTAGTGACCCAAATATAAATAATGGTTCCTTTTTATTTTCATAATCCAATAAGTGTTTGAAAACAATCACAATAATTTTGTAGAAGTAGAGGTATTCAACTGAAGTTTTCAATTCAACATGTACAAGGAATAGTAAATGTCAGTTTGAAGGAGAAGTTCAACACACTTGTTTTGTCTAAAAGACATGCTTTGTTCACTCAACAATTAACACCAAGTCTTGGCCAACAAAATAGGGCATAAAGAGGCACATTTTTGTTGAGAAAACCTATGCCAGGCAAGCTCAAGTTCAAGTTTCAATCATTTTCACAAAAAATAAGGCACTTTTCTGTAATTTTGGTGTTCCAAATGAGTGTTGTATCTATTGAACAAGGTTTAACTATAGTTTGCATCAATTATAGAGGAGTTTCAAAGTATTTTTTTAGAGTTTTCATTTCAATTCAACCCATAATCACGCCTTGAAACCCTAATTTTGAGTTTAGCGAATGGGCTTTGTAAAATCTATTCAAACCCTTCATTTTGCTATGAAAAGGGTTTAAATTTTCTTATATAGATAATATAACAAATCTGTGTTACAATTTTGGTGTGGTTCTTTGTTGAATTTGTGGATTTGAATACAAAACTCAAATTTGAGCATTTTTTTTTATTTGTATTGGTTTTTCAAACAAATTCTTACATGGTATTGATGATTGCATACTGACTTAGCTTGAAGTGATAACCATATTGGATTATGTTTCTACGTTCTTGCAGAAGTGCTTGTCTCATATGTGTGCATGGGTAATGATTGTATGATTTGATAAGTTTTGAAAAATCAAATTGTTTAAATTAATTTACTTTGACGATTGCACTACATTTGTATGAATTGTGAAATTTTAATTCATATCTTTGAGGTTTTATTTAATCTAATTTAATGATCAAATGTGGAAAATTGGTATGTGATTGTCATTATCTGATTAAATTTTATTTTATTTCATTTGTTGTACCACATAAAATACTCTTTTATTATTTATTTCTTAATCAATGCTAGAGTAGGATGTTAGAGTAGATCTATTTCATTTTTATGTTTGATTCTTGTAGCTTTACCTTCAAAAATACCAAAAACGAGACCATCATAGTGTGAGAAAGATTAAGCCTAGAACTTCTATATCTAGCTTAGAAGTATCAAAACACCAGGAAGCCCCTCACAAAATAAGTATATTGTTCCAATTGACCTATCCCACATGGCTAAGACCTAGCCTTAAGTAACCTTGGACTTAGAGTCTCACTTTTCAAGAGATGAGATTCATTTCAAATCTCCTATTGTTGTTCATGCTAACACCACAGTCAATAGGACCTAAAGATATTTCAAGAATATTTGTAGTGATTCCAAAGGCTGACCTATTTAGAATGAAGCTAGGCTTTCCTTGGCTAGTTTTCATAGATGTCTTCCTCTCAGTTGTCCGCATATGATTGAATTTTCCTCATGAGGGCATAATGCAAACTATCCAACACATTGGTATAAGCCACTTGTGTCACATGGGGACTTCTCTTTGGATCATTTTTAGCCCACTTTGGTTGAACTCATGCTACCCTATGGTGATATTTTATATAAGATTTTTTACAAATATAAGACCAAGGAGTTATCATCAACGTCAGTTTATCCTAGTTATCATTGATATCCTCCATCTTTTGTTTATCCTTCTTAGTCTACTCTTGTGAAAAAATGTGTTTTGCCCTCTACTCCTTTATCAAGAGTTAAAGATAAGTCCACTCTCTTGAGTTGACCCCCTCATCCTCCTACGACCTCACAACTTCCTGTGATGCCACTTGTTCCTATTCTTCTAGACATTTCTTGCCCTACTACGTATGACAAGGGTAAGAATTCATGTCATGGTCATCCTTCACTTGCAATACCTACATCTCAACCTTTGAGGACTCCTCATATTCCTCTTACTACCCCTAAAGAAAAAAGAGGAAAGGTGCATGTGAATGATAGTAAGGTTGCTACATCTGTCACACCTCTTGCTTCAACAACTTAGCCTTCTCCTTTATCGGCAATGGTGAAGATAACTCTTCCTATGATGTAGGATGTTATGGAGTCTTCTCAAGCTTTTGTTCCTAGCACTCACCTATATTAGAACTAGCTTGTGTGTGAGAGTAAGTATCGTCGATGGGTAATGACTCAGGGATGTGAAGTTGCAATGAAGACCAAGGGAAAACTTTTTATTTTAATTTTTGCATCTTCTTTCATTCATGCCAATTTTTGTTGCTCCAATTGTCTATGATCTTGTCTCCACTCCTTCTTTTGTTTTTCTCCCAACTTCCTTGGGAACTATTAATGAACATTTCCCTAAGAGGGTGCAATAGTTAATTTCTCCCTCCCTAAAGCCATCTCTTATCATCTTTCTTCCTAATATTCCTCCATTTTCATAGTCCATTTACATGCTTCACACACAGGTTGTGTCTAATGTGGCTTTGTCTGCTCTTCCCACTTCTTCACCACATCTTCATTCTATCTTTCTCGAGGTCTTTCGACCTACTTATTTCAACCACCTAAGAATAAGTTCACCATTCCTAAGTTTTTTTGCAAGAAGTTGACTCCTTCAAATTCTCTTTCTTATTCTATATTGGAAGTACAAGAGGCCCCACCTTGTTTGATATTTTTCATTCCCCCTCTTCCAAAGATTGGTAATACAACTTCTATTTCACATCCTTCAGTTGAGTCACTTCCTTCCTCTTCGAAGAAGTGTATATTTTAATCTCTAGAGGATATTCAAGCATTGTATATTTAAGAGATCGTTGACTCTTGGCTCACAAGAGTTGCTATACAAGAATGTTGAGACAACCTCATCCTTAGTTCTTGTTGCAAGTAAGATTCCTAGCATTTCTCTAGTTGTTGTCCCTTTTGAGCTCAACCTCTTTCCCCCTATGATCGAGAGTGGAAGGATGACGATGATTTCTAGAGGTGATCAATTAGAGCAGTTCCCCTTCATGTCTTTAGATTAGAGTGTGTTTATTTGTGCTCCCTTGTGTTGGTCTATATATATTTATGTTCTCCTGAAGGACCCAAGATACCCTCATAAGTACTTGGATATGCTCTTGCGATAAAAAAAATTCATACACTTCCTCTATTTATTTCATCATTCCTCTTTTTGTAGTATATTGATTTTTTGATATTTTGGGATGATGCAAAGCACTGGGGAATTTAGGCCTTCTTCCATGTTGACTCGAATTTTTATTTTTTTCTTTATTTTCATGTGCTCTTTCTTCATGATCCAATACATTTGGAAACATGATGATGATTCATATTCGATTGTATACCTACAGATGCTATTGATATGATCCTACTAATCCTAAATAATTTAATCTCCCTATCTCTCTATGTTTTTGTTGATGTTGTGGGTGCTATGTGTTAGTTGTAAGGTAATACACCTTATTATGTTTTTATGACAAAACAATCCTTTTCCTCTCTACATAGCACATATTCTAAGGAGGGACCATCATATTCATGTTTATATAATAGATATATTATCGCATGATTATTTTTGAAATATTTCTACATCTAGTTGTCTTATATGTCACCTAGTGTGGGGGCAATCAACTGCACTTTGTCTTTTTGAGTGTCCATGGTTGTCCTACAATACAATTTGTAGTAGTCACAAGCTGATTGGATTGTCATATGGTATCTAGAATAACATACCTTTCTATCCATATATATCAGTGTCATTTGATATCTATATAGTTTTTTATGTCTAAATTTTTAATTTTCCCCTAGCATTATTGTCTATAGCTAACATGTTTATGGTGATACAACTCAACAATCTTCATGCAAGATCAACTTAGGTCTCTTAGAGCAACTCCACATGGATAGAAGACTCTGTTTCCCCTTCATATCCAAGGTAAAATAATCTTGACTCTCTTCTCTCTACTTCATCGAGCATTTCCTTATGAACATATATGCTAACTCAAGTGAGGGTGAAATGTAATGTTGTAAATTGTACCCCATGCAATTTCATATGACATGAATATTTAATTTAGCCAGAATTATAGATAATTGTCAATATTAAACCCTAATCCTTGATTTGACAAACATCCTTTCCACCTTTCAAGTCTAATTATTCCATTGTTAGGTCCAAATTATGCTTGGACGCGTGTGCGCCACAAAGATGTATGTATGCCACGCTAGCATCCCACAAGTATCCATGATTGATTTGGCTATTGAAACATTACACTTTCTGAATTTGGTAGTGCAATGCCTTTGTGCACTTGCATCGACATTAAGAATCATTTCCTATTGATAAAATTGTCTTTTTCCTTCATTTTCCCTCTCTCTTGGCTATTCTTGAATCTCTCTTTCATTCTCTGAACTTCTTGAACATTTTCACAACACACTAGTGCTCCATTGTTGCATTCTTTGACTCACAACTTCTACTGTCTTTCTATTATGTTGTTATTGAGACATCCAATGAAGCTTCGCTAGCTCAAGGTTATTGTTGATCTTCATTCCAACAAGTTCCATTGCTTCCGATCATGAGGGGGTAATTCTTTGGGTTTTTTCTTCCATCTATTATCTTTCTATCAAGATATTGATCATATTTTGTTTATGTATATCTATCTAAAATCTTGTCTAAAGGCTATCCATGGAGGTGGAAACACCAAAACGGGGGTTTGACACAACTACCCTAACATTTCGCTTCAGTATTATGTGTGTTGGTTTAAGTGGATAATAACATCACCCTTGTTGGAACTTCATTTGTGATCTTTTGGTGATATCCCTTTATTTTTTTTCTTTCTCATTTTATTACTTTAGTTATGTTCAATATTTCATGTATTTTAAGTTTTCATAGTGTGTAGTCCTCGGAACATAGTATAGACTATTTGTTATTTTTATGGTAGCTTAGGTGGTTGGACACTAGCATGTCACACTGTCATCCTTGACTCTCATGTTCATTCTAAAGAGAGGGCTTACTGATCTACCCTAAATATCTCTAGAATCTATACTTTTGGTTTTTGAGGTCTAAATAGTTTAGTTTACTTATATGATTGATTAAACACTCATTCTCTTAAATAGTAAATAGAACATTTTTTAATAGTTGCTTGAGGGTTTGTTCAGAGTGGAAATTTGAGATTTGAATCCTTAAGGGGTTCGATTACCTTTCGTAGTGATTTATTTTTCACACTTTATAGATGAGTATAGGTACTAAATAATAGGACACTAAGGTAGTAGTACTGTGATGATGAATAATAGTTTTAGAAGTCAATGGTAGTAGCGGGGTAGGATACAAATGCACAGTTTGTCATTATAGAATACTAAGCTTTACCTAAACTACTTGCAAAATCTCTAGTTTGAATAGTTTACAATTAGAAAATACATTGTAAAACATCTACTAGTTATGTAGGATTTTTAGTAAATTGGTGAAACGAGTAATTCTATATGCACAACCCATAATTTTTAAATAAGATTTGTGATCATAATCATGATTGTTCTCATTATGAGCATTAAAATAGATCTCATTCTCATTGCTTTGGGTCATTCTAGGGTTTAGACAATCACTCATTCAAAGGAAGATTAGGAACATAAGTAACTCATGACATAAACAAAAGATAGGATTCAAATAAATTCTAAAGGTTCATTTTCATAAATTGAAAAATAGAAATATCAATGATGTATCAAATGTGGAAATGAAACCATAATGTGGTTGTCAAAGATGGGTAGCGTAAGTAAAAGGGATTTCACAATCAAGATATGGAAAATATGTAATAGTATAAAATATAGAAATGGTTACGAAAAGAGTTCCAAATATATATTTAAGATGTAAATACCATAAAAGTATAGATCTAAGAAACCCTAAAAAAAGAATAGGTTGTATAGGATGATTGGGTTCACTAAAATGCAAATAAAATAATAAATCTTTCTTTAGGGTAAATCCAAACCAATCTAATGAAATGTACACAAGTAAGCAACAAATCTACATCAATGATCTAGGGGTGAATTTGTGGTCTAGTGTTTTCTAATATTAAATGCTAAGGTATGAAAATAAATAAGTAAACAAGGAATATAGTTTGGTGATCAAAGATTGCGTCATTCAAAAAAGATTCTATAATATTTTTATTTTTTTAAAAGTGCGATCTCATTATCGGTTGAATTTCTTATATTTTATGTTGATCTTATGATTTTTCTAGGGTCAAGTTTAGGGGTCTACATCAAGTCCATTATTATGGATTCATTGTTAAGTTTTGATTTGACCCCACACAATATCTACTACTATTCTTCTTCTCACCTAATTCATCTCCATATTCTCTACTCCATTTTAATAACTAATGATCGATGATATTGAATATACCTTGGGAGAGTTGTCGTTATGTCACAAGGGGAAACATGTTCTACTAGGCCAACATGGGGAAAGGAGTGCCTAAGATCAAACACAACAAGGAATTTATCTGATGATTTATCTATATTTGTTACTCTCCTTAGTACACCAAATCTAAATGTTTCATTATTGATTACTCTTTTAATGTTTCAATTCTTGTGGGATGATTGTTACAAAAAAACACGGAAAAAAGGCTTCATATACAAAAGTTGAGAGCATTTGAGGTTTCAAAAATAAAGGATGAACTTCAAATGATTATAACTAATTTTTGATGCACTTCAAATGATTATAACTAATTTTTTATGCATAATCTAGAAAGATTACCTAATCTATTGTGTAGAGATTTGAATAAGCTTTCCAAAGCATGTAAAAATAAATAAATTTGTTTTGTAATTCAAAACCTATAACTTTTTTTTATTGAGTGTAAAGTTTTGGGATTTCATGTAAAAGATATCTATTTTGAAATAATGGATATATGTTTTGTAAAAGTGGATGTCCATTAGTAATGGATACCAAACTAAAATCAACATAGATCCATTTTGTGATTTTGGCTAAGTAAAAACATGGTCTTGTCCCATAGTAAAAAGAAGTCAAAGTTTCATAGTTTCATAGTAAAAAAGAAGTCAACCATAGACCATTGAAGGCACTCCTAAGAATATATCTTTTTTTGTGCCCCCCCCCCCCCCCACCTCAAGATTAATCAACAAGAGCAAAAACAAAAGTTTGTTAGATTGAGAAAAATAATCCGTATAAATAGAAGATCTTTATAATCAATTTTTTTCAAAATATCTTTAAAAACAAAATCATCAAATTTTCACAATAAAGAGAAATCAATCATAGACCATTGAAGACACTACTAAAAATCTATTTAATTTTAAAAAAACTAAATAAAATGTTTGTAATCCATTCCCTTGTAATATTATTATTAAAGTTTCAATTTAGACTATTATAACTATAATATATTAACATTGTAGCAATCTTCCCCACAAGACCTTGGAAAAATCTAAATCAACAAGAGCAAAAGCAAAAATTTCGACTTTTACAATGTTGGAAAACCTCGGTAAAATCTCCCGAAAAAGATATTTAAACCTCGGGAAAGGCGTTTTGAGAAGCAGAGAATCAAATACCTGCAAATATGACAGAAGCTGTGAAGGGAAATACAGCCATGGATGATTATATTTCAAACATAGGAAGCCAAGATGGCTTTTTAAGAATACAAGCATTGGAAGGCCTTAAAAAGTTGACAAGATTAAATGAGGAAAACAGAAATTGGGTGGCACACAGCAAATCTGCAATCCCTTCTCTTTTGGAATTGTTATCTTCTTCTTCTTCATGTGAAGATGATCTTAAAACAAAGGAGCTTGCTTTGGCAATACTGCTTAATCTATCTGTTAATGACAACTTGAAGGAGTATATGGGATCTCTTGAAGCCATTCAATGTATATCAAATCTCATAAGATATTCTGATTGCAGTGGCAGTGAAGAGCTGAGAGAGAATGGTGCTTCAGCTCTCTGTAGCCTTGCTGTTGTGGATAAGAATAAAGGAAAAATGGGTGTTGGAGGGGCCATTGAGGCTTTGGTTACCATGTTGCAGGTAAGCAATATTTTAGAGGATTATGTGTGTGTTGCTTTTATGTTTCTGGTTTTGATCGTGTATCAAGTTTTGTCATCAATGTTTCAGATCACATTCTATGATCTATCATCAGGATACAAGAGAATTCAAGGAGATATATGATCATCACAGTGAATTCTCTTTCATCCTGATGATGGATCATGGAGTGTAATCCGAAACGTTGATGATAAAAATTGATACACAATGAAAACCAGAAACAGAAAAGCAATATTCAAGGATTGTGGAAATCTGCTTTCATTAATATGCATGTGTTTACATGTTTCTAGATGGAATGGCTTTGTAATAGGATATTAATAGGCATGTGTTTAAATGTTTTTACATTAAGTTTATCACTTTTCCACAATCTATAATGATTCTTGTTGCTGTTTCTGGATTCGATTGTGTGTGTGTTTTTACATCAATTTTGGATCACACTCTGTGATCCATCATCAGAATATTAGAGAGCTCAAGGAGTAGAAAGTGTTCTAATCACTTTCTACTCCTCGAGCTCTGTAATATCCTGATTGGATCACTTTCTACTCCTTGAACTCTCTAATATCCTGACGATGGATCACAGAGTGTGATCAGAAAGGTTGATGCAAAAAAACACACACAATCGAATCCAGAAACAGCAACAAGAATTAAACAACATTATCTAAGCATTGAATTTTTTAGATAATTCATCTTAAATCACCATAGATGGAACCTATTAGAAAAGTGTGCGATTTCAAATAAACCCATATTGCTTATGGGTTTTATTTCCTTCATATTTATTTAGAAGCTGCAAAAGTTACTCAGTCGTTTGTAGGAAAACTTAATATGGTAGTTTATATATAGAATCTTGAAAACAAAAGTTTCAATGGCTTATTCAGTCATTTCTACTCCTTGAGCTCTCTAATATTCTGATGATGAATCACAGAGTGTGACACTCATAATCTATCATCAAGACAAAAGAGAATAAACAGGATGAATGTCTTCTAATTCAATTCCCCTTCAATCAAATTAAATTGGATTTTTTAGGTTTGTTAAATATTGAAGTTCCTTTCTAATGGGAAGAGTCCCAATTGCAGGCAGATCCTCCTCTAGGAGCTGCTTTAAATGCACTCACAGAGCTTCTTATATACAATGGGAACAAGGCTTTAGCAGTAAGAGCAGGAGCAGTGCCTACCCTTTTCAATTTTCTGCAAGATGATAATCTGGCAGAGTCTTCCCTTGCTGTACTTGCACTTGTGGTAGCTCACATGGAAGGGAAGAAAGCCATTAGCAATGTAAGTGGTTGGATGGGTGCATTGGTAGATTGCATTAAGAGTAAAGGCATGCAGAGCAAAGAGAATGCTACTGCTATTCTTTTGGAAATGTTGGAATACTATCCAGAGAAGGTGAGGGAGGCAGATAAGGTGTATGATATCTGTTCCTTGCTTATTCGCTTGTCTATAAATGGTTCATCCAATGTGAGACGCAATGCTAGCTTGTTGATGAAAATGGTGGAGATGGAGTTTGAAAGCTACGCTCAGATTGGGACTCATGGTTATGCCTCTGCTACTGACACTGGTTTTGAGAGTGATGTATCCTCTGCCCCTTCATCATTAAGAGCTACCAGTGAGCTAACTGATTAATCTATGTTGTTTGTGTCATGTTTCTTTACCACCATATTGCTTCACTTGGGTTTGATTCAATCAGCTGAAGGATTATAATAACAACCTTAGTTTTATTCTTATTTTTTAATGCTTATTGTCTCATACAGTATTTCATAAGTAAAAATATGAATATGATTATGAATAGATATTAATATTATTATTTAATTTATGAAAATCTGAGGAAGAGAGAAAACTCTACATCTCCTTTGTACAAAGGGATTTTGGGTTCATGTGGTTATTGTAATACAACCTTTCTCAAACTTTCTTGAACTTATGGTTTTCTAATATATTTAATATAAGTTATAACTATCATTAAAACATGTAATTGTTGGATCATTGAAAGGATTAATCTTTATGTAAGAAATAATTGTTTTTACAAAATTCTAATTTATAATATGATAGAAAAATATATTTAAAGAAAATATGATTAGAATTGAGCATAACTCTTTTAAAATTTATATCATATCACAATATGCTTTCCATATATTTAATGCATATCTAAATTAGTCTTATAAGATATTATGAATAGATATAGATATAATGATTCCAATTATAAAATTGGAGAATAGATAAAACTCCACATCTCCTTTGTGCAAGGGCTTTTTAGGTTCATGTTGCTATTTTTATAAAGCCCTTACTTCCAAATGATTTTAGTATAGTTATTTCTCCTTACATCCTATTGATAGTGTGATGGCTATGTACTCTTCAAAGCTAACTCACCTATACTATACATAAATTGGACAAGCTAGACACATGCATGGCACATATATGGCTTTGTGTATAGGAAAAGCAATAGATTACTCTTATTTATTACATGAGCAATTGTGGCTTTTGGTTAATCACTCTCTTCACAAGGAAGAAGTGTCTAGTAGATCCATAATCATGAGCTTCAAGTGCCTAACATAGATCACATTGCTAATATCCACAATTTCCAATCTCACAAATTTGCAAAACAAGTTAACTCACAAAACATTCATTGTAGCACCTTAAGCCTTTCAAAGACCTTCAATTCCTTCTAATAGATTCCCAGAAGCTTGCCAAGCTAAGAAACCAAAAATAGAGGAATACCCATAACCAATAATCTTTACCTCTGATACCAAATGTTGGCAAATAAATAGGTTCAACACCAAAGATTGTGAAGATCAAATAAAAATCTGAAAATCTAAGTTGCCTTAATGTGGAAAACCAAGATTAGATCCTTCTTAATGATGTCAAAAAAAATCAGCGTATATGTCATGCTTAATAAATCTATCTTATTTGAACTTATAACAGCAATAAATAATGATTAACTTTACCATAAAATAGCAGTAATGAGACATAAATCAGTAACATAAGATCGCCACATACACATGGTTACGTGAAGAAATCCTAGCAAAAATAAAGCCCACCAAGAAGAGAGCCCAAATATGCATTATAAATAATAAATGTGCTTACTATACAATCACTTTCATTATCCTCTTTGCCTCCAACATAACAACACTTATGTAAATGTGAACAACTTCCTTATACCTATTGGGAAATAAATAGATTTAATACTAAAGATTGTGAAAATCAATCTCATCCAATAAACTACTCAAAGGATGAGATTCGAGACTTGGATAGAAGCAACAAGAAAATCTGAAACTCATGAAAATTTGAAAATTAAGTTGTCGTAATTGTGGAAAATCTATGATTAGATCCCTCTTCTTTATGATACCAAATATTAGCCTGTTAACCATGCTTAATAAACCTATCTTATGTGAACTTATAAAAATAATAAATAATGATCAACATCATCATAAGATAACAACAAGAAGTCATAAATCAACAACATAACATCCACACACAACACAGGATTTACGTGGAAAAACACTTGCGGGAAAAAACTCCACCACGAAGAGAGGACAATCTTGTATTAACAACAATAAAAGTGCTTACAATACAATCACTTCTATCTCCTCTTTGCCTCCACCATAGTAGCACATATGTACATGTAAACAACCTCCTTATGCCTCACATCTGTCCTTCATTCTTGTAGAGTAAACTACATTCAATTGTTCCACATTTTGTTGCATTTATAATCTACACCTAAAGACTAAATTTATAGAATGAAAAGAGCTCCAAAACCACCAATAAAGGTTCCCAAAGGAGACTCTTCATTACTCACAACTACAACCTTTGGAATGCCTCCATGGAATTCAAAAAGACATCGGTTTAGCTTCCAATACCTTCCCTCCAACATGGACACCTATACTTGCAAGATAAACATTACATTAAATGTAATAAATGGCCAAAAACCAAGATACACGTGTTGCCTCTTCCATACTCCCACTTGGAGAAGCCCATAGGCCACTCTTTTTAAACTTTCTCAAGTCATTAAATATCTTATTCTAGGCATCCATAACTGGGGAAAACAATATTAAATATTTGTGTTCACAACCCTCTTTTACTATTGCTAGTGTAATCCATCACCTCTTATGAATGTATTACAAGCAATAGTGAGAATTAAATTTTACAAATTATTTTCCCCAATGCATCCTAAGTGCCTTAGGACACTTTCCAAGTATGTTGGAACCATGTCATAGGATTTACAAGATAGATGGCACCTTAATCCCGACACTCTCCCACTTGGCATCATATATTGTAAATACATTCATAGGAATCACAAACAAGGGAAAACCATTCCTTAGCCATCCATGTACCATCTAAATCTTCACCATGCTCTCATGCTACAACAAGATACATGCAAATTCAACCATGATAACCACCATCTGAAAGCAAAAAACTCCTCTCATCCTCCAACACCTGCAACAATCTCTACATGAGCATAAGCATCAAATTCAAATGATAATAAAGGCTCTAAGTAACTGCCTTACTCATACCACCTGGAATAGCAACCACAACAAATTGCAATTCATCTAAGCTAATAATACCTTAAACCAAGGCAAACCAACATAGATAAAACTTCATGTTGTCAACATATCAACTCTAAACCTGCAATCAAGTCCTTGTATATCCAACCTCCTATCTCAAAAAAATATACCAATGCACAAATGACCACAAATAAGGCAACCTAAAAAAGTCTACATCACCACCAAGACAATCTCGTGGATATAGAGAGACATTCAAGTCATCCAACTACAAGGAAAACATTGTACACACCTAAAAATTGTATAACTCGTAGACCCAAATCCAATAAAGCATGGAAACTCATTATCACATCAATAATCAACAAACCAAGATATCACAAAGGATAAAAAGACATATATCCATAACCTTCCACTGCATGAGTAATGTCAAATCTGGAGAAGATTAAAGCATACAAAGTCTCTCTATAATAATTCACATAGAAGATGTAGCTAACTCCTCTATCACATAGTGTCAAGGAAACATACATGATCTACAAATCCCGCAACCAAAAAAGGTGTAGTACCTCTCTCACCATTAGTCTCCATATCTCTCTCGAGTTCTTCACACTCAACCATGTGTATACAAACATCCAGGAAGAAAAACAAGACCAAATAGAGAACTTGCAAATCAAACCATATCTTTGTCCCATACTAAAATGTACCAAGTTGTGTAATGTATGATCTCTTTCACCATTTCCATACTAAAAAGATATCAGTATCTAACATTCAATCAAATGAAACATGGCATCAATATATGTAAACCTCTCATACCAAAGGCAAATCAAACAAACCATCCATTCTACAACAAAGAGAATTATACCCAAAGCCACAAACCTTTTTTGTGTACCTCTCCAAATAAGTCCTCAAAACTATATTAGCCATAGCTTAAGACCAACAATAAGGAGAACATAAATCCATAAAACATGCATCTTATTCTCAACAAGTGCTCAGAACTTCTATATTCAAAACTTATTCACAAGAGAAAATAAGATATAAAATAAAAAAATGCATATGATAACTAGGTGGGAAATACCTCTCAGATCATTCACCTACCAAGTACACCAAGAGTGGGAAACAAGATTGTCATGTGCTTACAACACCAAGCAATAAAGCCTATAATAAATCACAATCTTCTCTTTAGGTCCATAATTGATTCCCACCCATGACTAGGTGTAGGGTCCTTGGTCTTTCTCTAAAATCCTCATCAAAGAGTCACCATCTCAACAAATTATCTTGAAAACATGAAATCTCATAGCCTCACCCAAGTCACTCTAGTCTTCACGAGCATAAATCAATCAATCCATGCTAACTTCAAATGCGATCTTGCAAAATCATGAAGCTCCAAGTAAATAATTAATACTCAAAACCAAAGAGAAACAACACCTCACCAAAGACTCAAGATTCCTCCATGACACCAAGATGTCACCATAACCATCCATCATCAAATGATGAATCCACATCACTGTCAAAGCTCCAATTGAACCATGTAACCAAGCTCTTCAGGCTTCTCTTAACTAAATATCCTCCATGGTGCCAACACAATCAAAGAAATCAATCAATAGATCCCAAAAGGAAGAGTCAAGCCAAGATCTCCAAACCAAGAAGATAGAACTACCCATCCTTTGTCAATAGAACCAAAGATGTCAAACTCTGACTGCGATCTGAAGGAAGAATCCAAGAACTCCACATGATACCAACACCTATTGCAAAAGATCATCCATCTTCTAATCAAAGATTGTTGATGGCTCACAATACACTCTAGCCACAATAACTTAGAACCAAAATCTTGAAACAAAGAAGATAGAACACATTATGTGACTGCATAAAGCTCGGGCGTTGAAAGTGATATCGAGTAATACATTAAATCATAAACAACATCATTACCAAAACTCCACTGAAAGTGAATAGAGCCTCTCATGCACAATAATCTATTGATAAGATTCAATTGATCAATTATATCAGGTACTCCAAATAATCATTTTCCCATTGCAATCAAATAATGGTGACCAACAACAAGGGCCTACCATAACCGATCCTCATCAAATAATTTACTATAATGTGGTGAAAATTAGGAATTATGGCTTCAACAAGTAAAACCACTAACTAGCCTAGTTAACCCACATACATTGAATAAGGATTGAATCCAGTAGATCTAGGCTCAATCCTTGATGGAAAAAACTTTGATATTTATGATTGGATTCAATTGGGGATGTGGGGTTTTATTAATCCTCTTTATAAGTTAAATTGTAAAGATTATGAAATTAGGGTAAAATGAGGGATTATTAAAGTGATTTGACGAAAATAGTGAGCTATAGATGTCCCATGGAGCCACCAACCTAGATCTGAGAAAAATGAGATGACTAAAACCTGTCGTTTGAAGTTCGCCCTAATATTTTGAGACCGGGTAGCATAGATTCACCATGGTTCTCTAAATTTTCCACCGTCGAAAGCTGAAGCTATTTGTCACTATGAACTCTGTCACATTTCTTGAGTACAACTCCACACCTATTTCTTGCACACAAAAAGAAAGGGAAATATGTTGGGAATAGGGGTTTTCCTCAGGTCAAACCCTGGTTTTGGAATTAACCATGAATTGAAATAATGAAAGTATTAAAATAACTGTTAAAGAAATATACCTCAAATTTCCAATTGATAATGATGATGTAATGCTCTGTCAACGTAATCACAAGTGTTGAATGTAACAACATGACAAACACATGAACATGAAAAAACCTACACGCACATGCTTGCATGAACATTGATGTAACTTTTCTCCTCAATGGTTGATGAATAAGCAACCTTAAAACTCTAAAGATGTTTGACGATGAATACTTCATAGATGTATGAATACTCTAATTGATGCTCTAGGTCTAAAATGAATTGATGGGATGTCTTTATATAGGGTTCCCTAGGTAATTTATTGATTATACCAACCTCCAACGATCATGTGTAGCCCTGGGGATCAAATGTTGTTAGGGAGATATAACACCTGCCCCATTTCAAATTAGGCCCCATTTGAGAGGGACCAAGGTGTTTTGGGGTGTCATGGTCTAGAATAAGGCATTCCATGTCTTGGTCCTTCTACAAAGGGGACCAGAATAAGCAATCAAGAGTGTGGGCAACTCACAGTGGGACCCACCAAAGGGTGTACATGACATCAAAGTTAAATAGTCAAGCCTGAATAGACCTAGAGGGGGGGGTGAGGATAGGATATACTAAAGTGGGAGCAAAAACATGAGGTGTAAATTAAACCAATGATAATTTACGATGTTACATTTACCCCCACTTTAACAAGAGTATGAGCCTATGCAACTCACAGTAAAGTAGAATGACGAGAGAGAGGAACAATTAGGAGTGAAATCACAAGGAAATAAGACATCACTAACTTCAAGGAACCAAGCCTTTAATCTTAGGACCTTAACTCACGCAATCTTATGCAAGGACACATAAGACAATACAAAGACAAAAAGGCAAACAAACACAAAAGACAAACGACAAAAGACACACGACACAAAAGCTAAAAAATCAAAACAAGACCTCAAGTCAACTAGACAAAGAGATCTCAATAATTGAAATGTCTCAACCACTAATATCATTCTTGAAATTACATCACTAGGACATAAGCGATCACATAAAAAGAGCATGTATTAAACCATGAACCACAAATAGAAAATTTGTGAGCTCATGGGAGAAGAAATAGTGAACATGGTTGACATGAGCTAGTTGTGTTTTGCTAGGTGATCCATGAGAGGAAGAGCAAGAGAGGAAATGGATATCACAGGCTAGTTGTGTTTTGCTAGGTGATCCAAGTTGGAGAGGAGAATCAGAATACTCTATTTGTGTTTTGCTAGTTCCACTTATCTTGCATATGTAACCGTCTAGTTCCAAGAGTTAAGCACCTTGTATAAGACTTAGTTGTGTGGTTTCGAGCAGGCAACAACTTGTGTAAGACATGAATTGAAAATGCAAATGATCTTGTGTAAGACTAATATATGCCTAATTTCAAGAACATCTCGTGTAACACTTTGTTTTGTTTGGTTTCAAGAATGTGTAACCCTATGTAAGACATATATAAAGGTTGTGTCTAGTTTTGGGCATGAAGCATCTTGTGTAAGACTTTGTTTTGTCTAGTTTCAAGAATGAATATCTCGTTTAAGACATGCAAAAATACAGTGCAAGAAGGGAAATATGCAATGCCCCTCCCCCTCACCCCAAGATGTCAACATAGTCATATGTTGATGTCTTAAAGAAGGTAGAAATAAGGATAAACACCTTCAACACCAGGGAGATATCTGTTTAGGCAACAATGTTCATAATTCCAAGCTAAAGAGGCATTGCTCTTATAAGCAAGGAAAAGATAGTTGAAAAAGAGATATCTTGGAACAAGTGTAAAGGGAATCCTTGGAGGAGAAGAGATATTTGCTCAAAAGACATCTACCTTCAAGAGATCTTGAACAAAAATATCATGGACTAAGAGAGAGGAAGGAGAACAAGAATGCAAACCTTCTCAGAATTGCTAAGTAAAACGGATTCTTGATGAAGGATGACACACTTTTGGACCAAAGTGAGGGGTTTGTTATAATAGATATACATAGCTAAGTGTAGAAGAGGTTGTAGTCAAGGATACACACCTCTTTCATAAGAGAGGATCCTTGAGCAAATAAACAACTTAACACAAGGAATGACATCATATCACCAGAAAACACCAATCAACAAAGGAAAAGTGGATCCTTCGAAAGGATAGCAGAGAGATCAATGCCCCCCAAGCATAGGAACAATGGAAATAATTACAAAACCTCCAAGGAGAGATTATACATAAGAAAATGCACTATTCCAAACAAATAAAGGACCTAAACAAGGAACACACATGCACTCGCATGAAGGAATATTCAATGCAAGAAAAAACATCAAGATGTGTAAAATACAACTCTAATAAGAGGTAATCTTCAAAGAGAAAGAGATAATTGGATGTGTATATTATCATTTCCCACCAAATGAGGAAACAAGGAAGAAATATGTGTTGCTGACCCAAAATGTTTGTTATTGAAATAGCATCACCACTCATGACAGAGAGCCCCCAATGAAGTTAACTACTCGTGTCATAGGGTGAGGAGAAACATGGAGGGTGAATGGAGTGCTAAGCCGCTACCTCTTCACCAAGAAAAAGTGTAATATCAGTCGCAAGAGCTATGTGAGCTTGATCATATTGGTCTTGAACAAAAGTTTTAAATAGTTTACAATTTTCAAGAGTATGAGAATAACTATGATAAAAAAGACATTGTTCATCCCCTTCCTTATGTTTATAATTGTAATTAAGTCTAATAAAAAAAAAAAACATTCTTATCATACTTCAATCTCCAAAAGATTTTAGTAGCTGATTTCTCTTGATCATCAATAGGAGTAGGTCCCGTCTCTTGAGATGTAGGACAAGAGTTGCTAGAAGGAGGAGGATTGTCTTTTGTGATTTTGATGGTTTCATTATCAATGAGTCCTTGTATTCCTTTTTGATAATTAGGACTATCATTGGCAGGATGATCATGAGGATTTGAGGAAGAAGGATTATTTGAAGAAGAAGCACCTTTAGATGGACAATAAGTTCTATGTTTTGCAAGATACTCCTTAAAGTTTTGAATTTTAAGAAGATCGTCTATAGGTAAATCATCAGGATGCCCTATAACTTCGATACTAGCTTGGGAAGGAGGCTTTATATGGACTTTTATTCCTTGTTCATACTTTCCAAGTCTTTGTCCTCTATAACCTTGTTTTGATATTATGTTATAACCACTCCTATAAGAGCTTTTTAATTGTACAAAATAAGGGCCATTAGCATGAATTTCTTTAAAATGTGTAGTGTAAGGACACATAGAAGGACCAAAGGGAGAATTATATGAAGAAGCAATATCTCCCTTCTATCGTTATTATTCATATCCTCTTTGATAGGTCGAGAGATAAATCCTTATTATCTAAGGCTTAATATTTTCTTAATGTTATATGAGGGGATATGTCATGAATAAAATGCATAACATCATCTTCCCTACAAATTTTTTGATGACTAAGATGAGCTCTAGGAGAATGATGCAAGAGAATCCCCGGTCGATGAGCAATCTTGCATCAACAAAAATATATATATATATTTGTTTTAGTTTTGTTTTTGTTCAGTTTTGTGTTGTAATTTCTATGTTTATTCAGACATTCTCCGGTAGCTTTTTATTTTCTGTTGTAAATAAAATTAATGGCTTCAAGATGTTTTCTTATTCCTTATTCCAGATTTTCAGCTCATTTAGATTTTTTTTCAACAAGTTATTGCTTTCGGATTGGTTGTTTCTTGGCTCCCGGAGCAGTTTTGAGCTTAATGGCTAGTTGGAGATGTCTTCTCTTATGGAGCGATTTCTCGACTTGCGGATCTAATTGATACCACGTACAATGTTCATAGGTCCTTGGATGACCTTCCTCAGTGGTCCACACTTCGTTATTGCCTTTGGCAGAGGATATCTTCACATTTTGGGTCCTACCTATTTTAGACATTCCTAGCATTGGAGGATGTAATCTTTTATGGCCAACCCGGATGTGTTTCAGATTCTATATATGTTGTTGTATTCGATCATTTGGTACATAAGTGAAAGTAGAAGATGCTTTAGATTTGTGAATTGCAATTTGAACTCCTCTGGAGGTTCAGATGGGTTGTATTCTAGAATGTAAGTTGTAATAAGGTCTATAAGCCTACACATTTGCCTGCAGGTTGTAGGCTAGTTTTTAATGAATCTGTGATATTACAGATGTCTAATCTTGCATTTTTTACATTTTGTGTTGTTCCTTCCATTGTGTTACTCATGCTGCATGGTCTGAATAATTCTCTTTGAGGGCCCTTTGAACATGGCTACGTAAGATAGTATCAGAGCTAGTTCCAAACCTTAAGGCATTCCTTTTGGTGAACAGATCACCGATTTGAGGTAGGCTACAGGTGTGTTCAATAGATTGTCGATTGTGAGGCAATTAGAACTTTGTAGTCAGATCGTCAAGCTGAGGCAGTTGCACCAGATCAAAGGAGGAGATGCCATCGAGAATGATGAACCCTTGAAGGGTAGAGAAGATGATGGAGGATTTCAGAAATGAGATGAGGAATGAGATCTGAAATGCATTGGCTGGTTCGCAAAGGAATCTGAAATCAGAGGATGAATATGAAGAGGCAGGGGAAGAGTTAGAGGTTGAAGGAACGATAGATGGGGGAGAGGATAGAATCCTTAGAGTAGTGGCACGAGTAAGTAAAATCCATAAAGTTGAGGTTTCTAACTTTTTAGGTACATTGAATGCAAAAGACTTGATAGATTGGATTGAAGAATTGGAGGACTACTTTGAATTTGAAGATGTTAAAGACCCATAGAGGGTCTAGTTGGCACAAACTAAGTTGAAAGGGCATGTTTCTTTCTTTATGGTGGAAAGAGTTGCAGAGAGATAGAGTGGAGAATGGTGAGATGAAAATCACTCGGTAGAGGCAGATGGTTGCAAGATTGAAGGCTAAATTCATTCTGGGAGACTATGAGTTGGAATTGTTCAAGAAGTTGCAGAACATAAAGTAGAAGCACATGAGTGTGAAAGAGTATACTGAGGAATTCTAAAAGGTGATGATCAGATCCAGTCATCGAGAGATGGATAGGGATAAGGTGGCTAGATACATAAATAGACTTCGAATTAACATGCAGGATGAGATGAGTATGTTGAAGATTTCTCCTGTTGAGGAGGCTTATCAATATGCATTGAAGGGAGAAGATAAAGTGAAGAGAAGACAACAGTATAACCCTAAGGGAAGAGAAAGATATGCAATGAATATAGGGCAGATGAGTGGCAATATGGAGAAGCAAACTTCTAAGGAACCAAAATCCTAATGAAGTAAAGAACCGGAGCAGAAGACATAAAGAAAAGGGAATGGCAGTAGCAGTAGGGAGTTCTTGGGTAAATGTTTCAAGCATGGAGAAACAAAACATAGGTCTTATGAGTGTTCTCGGGGAACTGGTAACAAAGGAATGACAAGGAATTTCATAGCACATGAGGAACCAAATGCTAGAGTTACAGATGAGAGCATGATAGCGCCAGAGCAGGGAGAATCCCTTATGTTTAGAGTCTTGATGGAGCAGAGAAAAGAAGAAACTGAGCCTACTCAAAGGAAGAATCTTTTCTGGGTTGTTTACAAATCAGGTGGTAAGTGTTGTAAGGTTATTGTGGATAGTGGTAGTACTAAACATTTGGTATCAGAGAAGATGGTAGTGATGCTTGGTTTTAAGATGCTTGAGCATCCTTGTCCTTACAAGGTGAGTTGATTGCAAGATGATCATGTGGTAGAGGTGAGAGAGCAGTGCTTGGTGAATTTTAATATTGGGCCTTACAAAGATGATTTTTTGTGTGATGGTGTGCCTATGAGTGCTTGTCATGTTTTGTTGGGTAGACCTTGGCAGTGTGATAGAGGAGCTATCTATGATTGTAGAAAAAACTTGATCACTATTGAGAAAGGTGGAAAAAAGTTCACTTTGGCTTCTTTGAAGGAGAAAGAGAGGGAAGTGAATAATTTGAGTCTTGTGAACAATTGCAATGCTAAAAAGCAGGATGCAGAGGTTATACCAGATGATGGTACGGATCTGAAGAAGGATCTTGTGGATAGATTTGTTAGCAAGATGGTACCGAATGGCAATAGGGTTAGAGTTATGGTGGCAGATAAGAAGAGTTTCGATGGAAGAAATAGATCAGATTTGTAGAAGAAAGAGAGTGGTAATAAGAGACAGTGTGCAGATATGAAGCAACGAAAAAGAGAAGTGGAAAAGAAGTTGGAGATTTCAGCTGAGTTATTGGAAGGGGTAAGAAGGAAGAACTTTGCAAACAAAGTGAACATTTGGATCAGAAATGAGCATGGGGTCTATATTATGAATCATTTTCGATGTTCATAAGTTTCCTCTCATGGAACATCTTTTTCTACTTGGGGTGTCTAATGAAGGAGCACCCCCAATCGATGAGCAATCTTGCATCAACCAAAAAATAATATTTATTTTAGTTTTGTGTTGCATTTTATGTGTTTATTTAGTCATTCTCCAGTAGCTATTTATTTTTTGTTGCAAATCAGATTCATGGCTTCCAGACATGTTCTTATTCCTTATTCCATATTTTCAACTTATTTGGATTTTTTCTGGCAAGTTATCACTTCTGGATTGGTTGTTTCTTGGCTCCCAGAGCAGCTTTGAGCTCAACAGCTAGTTGGAGATTTCTTCTCTTGCAGAGCAATTTCTCAGTTTGTGGATCTAATTGGCACCACGTACGATGTTCCTAGGTCCTCGGTCGACCTTCCTTGGTGGTCTGCACTTCGTTATTGCCTTTGGTAGAGGAGATCTTCATGTTTTGTGTTTGACCTATTTTACATGTTTCATTTTCCTATCATTGGAGAATGTAATCTTTTGTGACCAACCCGGATGTGTTCTGGATGCTATATATTTTGTTGTATTCAATCCTTTGGTACATAAGTGAAAGTAGAAGATGCTTTAGATTCATGAATTGTAATTTAAACTCTTCTGGAGGTTTGAATAGATTATATTCTGGAATGTAAGCTGTAATAAGGCCTTTAAGCCAGCCTGCATGTTTTCAGCTAGTTTTTAATGAATCTATGATATTGTGGATGTCTAATCTTGCATTTTCTATATTTTGTGTTGTGGCTTCCATTGTGTTACTCGTACTGCATGGTCTGGATAGTTCTCTTTGAGGACCCTTCGGAACATGGCTACATGAGAGAATAAGGAGGATCTAAAGGGATTGATAAAGCAATATTTTGATCTTGCAGCCCTTGTGCTAGGTTATGACTATGAGAGGAGGATGGTGTCATGTTTCTCTTCAATACTTGATCTTCATTAGAGAGATCAATGATAAGAGTATTGACTTTTTCCTCATTCACATTACATATCCTAGGAGATGTACAAGTGGTAGGTTTGTTGATGTCATCTTTAGGGTTATCACTATCTACATGTGATGGCAAAATATGGGATCAGGTAGTTCAAGACCTAACCCCACTTTCTTCCACACATTAGAATACGAAAGAGCCTAGGGAGATATTCACTTTGACTACTTCTTGTGAGAGAAAGAGAGATTCAAGGAATATCTCGTAGGGTTTATATTCATTTGTTGTAAATGAAGAGGAGATGTAAAAAATATGATGCAATAACCAACTATGCTATGAGATGAACAATGAAGCAAACATAAACTAAAAATGCAAAATTTGACTGAACTAAAACTGAAAGAAGAACTGGAAAATGAACTCAAAGGTGCACCTGTCACTAAAATTTGATGTTGACTATGTAGGCCCAAGGCGCCATGCCCTGGTCCTTGATGTTACAAAGGATTGAACCAAGGTGCCACTACCAAAAAATGATGCAAAACAGAGAGGACCAGGGCCCCAACCTTGGTCCTGGACTAGGATGCCATGCCTTGGTCCTTAGAAATTGGGATCTAGCTTTGAGAATAAGTTTGCACCTATGTGTTCTGTTAGACCTGAAATTCGTATGTTCATCGGATTCCTATATCTACACCTACAACTAGAAAAGTGGTGTCTAGGTGGCTATATAGGGTTTTGCCTTAGTCAAACCCCTTGTTTTGGTGGTTTCCACCTCCACAAATAGCCGATAATGTATTGAAAATGTGTGTGTAAGAATCTTGTGCTTATGCAAGATCCTAAATGAACAAGAAAGTAGATCTAGAGTTCTACCCTACACTTTCGAGAGCAAACTCTAAATGATTGTAAATGTAAATGTAAATGCTTCAAATCACAAATACAATAATAGATCTAAAGTAAGATTGTAATTCTGAAAACAAATTTTATGAAGCTCATACAAAGACATGAAAATAACATGAAACCATACCAAGCCTTAAGGGAGAGGTACAAGCCAATCAACAGTCAGTGATCTCCTATTATTCTTCAATGTCTTCAAAGCTCCTAATTGATGTTGAAGATGACTGATGTAGACTTGATAAATGCTTGATGAATGCTTGAGTTGTTGATTGTAGACTCTGCATAATGTGTACTTTCACTTCATAAGAGGCTCCTTCAATTGCTTGTAGGTCAATCCTTCAAATGAGGAAAGGAAAGGCTATATGTATGAAACACTAACTTTGTTTTGAGTCATAGGCCGACCTAGATGATATTTTTGCCAATTTCTTGGATTTAAACATTAAAATACCATCAAAATATGCTCCTGAAATTCGAGGTAAAAAGTCAAGACCAGGTAGCTAGCTACCTATTTCTACCAACTTTTTGCCAAATTTTTCAGGGAAGCAAGATATTGTGATTTTAGAGCTAATTCCAAAAGTATTTGGGAATTTGAGATATCTAGATTTGAGAAATTAGTCCTTAACAGTCAAAATAGGACATAATTAGGGTCTTTGATGAAATAATTAATTGGAAGAATAAAATAAAAAGGAGCACACTTAGGATAAAGGGCTCGATTTTATGATGTGTAGAGTGATAAAATAAGACTTTAGATTTAATTTAATTAATTAATTAAATGCTTAAAGGAAATTTTAAATGTGAGATGCAAACATACTAAGGCAGATTGATGAATACTAAGACATGGGGGTGAATTAGTATACCAAAAAATACTAAACTTAAACTCTTAAACAGTTTAGCAGTTAATCGGTATAACAGATTTCCTAACAAACTGGTTAAGACAAATGCAAACCAAACAGCAAATAAAGCATTCACCCACAAGAGCATAATCACCATAACACAAGAGGTTTTGACATGGAAACCCAAATGGGAAAAACCACGGTGAGCTGAAACTCACAAGTAACTATCTCCAGAATAGTAACCAAATCGGTTAAGGTCAAACCATGGCTAGGTGATCAGTGTACATATCCATATCAAAGTAGTATCAACAACAAGGGGTAAAATCCTGACCTCATTGGGGGCATCTCACCTTCAGGGTTTTCAACATCAGACCAAAAACGTAGCAAGACAACAAGGATCAAAACAACCAACAAATGCCAAACGACAATGCGAGAAGGCTAAACATCACAGACTTGAACTAATTTCAACTAAACAAAGATCTAGTTGCAAGATGTTTTAATTGACAAGAATACATTCCAAATAGCATGCATGCTTACTTATGGTTGTTAATTTTTGCTTATCATATCTCCTAAGTGACTCTTCTATCATTTTTGCTTATCATATCTTAGAATCATAAATCTCGTTCTTTAGGTTGTCATCTTAAATAATCAAGTGCTCTTCCAAGCTGAGAGCCACCTTGAATCTTGAAAGTCCTTGGAGATAGAGGAACATGGAACGATATTAAAGAGTTTAGATTCATTTAACTTGTTGTTTTGATTGATTTCTAACCTCTAATGCAATGTTTCATGTGTGTGTTTGAATTGTTTTCTCCTCCTACAGGTTGATACCACATTTTTGACATACATTTTTGGTGCCCACCATGGGGCTAGACCCCATATATCAAATCGATTTTTGAAATATCCACTTTTGCAGGTTCGCAGAAAATGAAAATCAGCACGTGGGAAACATTCCCTAGCGCATCCAGTTAACAGTCTAGGGCATCCCGCTTACTATTTAGTGTGTGGGGTCAATACTCTAGTGTGTGAAGTCCTTTCTTTAGCAATATATGGAATATAACATTTAAGTATAAGTGACATTTCCTCTTCTCTTTTCTCTTTCTTATACTTTAAGTTATATTCCATATATATTGTCAGGATGTTTGAGAGGGGTTTCGGACCTCTAGGAGTTGTAATGCAAAATCTAATTTTTGGAAGATCCTCCAAATTTCAAACTTAGTCAAATTTCAGGGCATTTCAGGATCAGGATTGTAAAATTTGTAACCAAGATCATAATTTAGGCTTGTGTAAGCCCACACTAAAATTTGATCACTGACTATGTGCAGGTTCTAATCTTTTTTGTGCAGGGGAAGGAGTTAGTTTAGAGGCTTTAAGTTTCTTTTTTTACTTTCTTTCAACAAAAGTTGGTTAAAAAGAACTCACTCTCCTTTTGGAAAAAGTTAAAATAAACCTCATCATTTCATTTGGATGCATAAAATGAACTTCATGCCTTCCTTTTTGGTGTTTTAAAATAAAACTTCATCTTTTCTTTATTGAAAGGTAAAAAGAACAACAACTTGATATTTGCTTTCTTGCAAGATTAGAGGAAAAACACCTCATTTTGGAAGCTGTAAAAAGAACCAACAATCTTTACTTTGGCAAAAGTTTTAAAAAGAACCTCACCATCCTTTGGTGTTTAAAAGGATTCACTTCATTTTGCAAAGTAAAAGAACCTCATCTTCATTTTGTGCAAGGCAAAGAGGGAAAGTTTTCCCCTATCGACTTTAATTTTGTTGACCAAACATCATGATTTACTTTGTTAACCAAGCTTGTTTTACAAAAGTTTTGGAAATACACACTTTGCTATGAAAGGGTAAAAAGAACACCATTGCTTTTTGGAGCAACATCTCCAAATAGAAGTTAGCAAATCATTATCTTGAAAGCTAAAAAGAACCTTGTGCCTTGTCTCGAAAGTGGAAGGTATATGCTCTCCCCTTAACTGGGTGATCAAAAAGCCAAACCACTCTTAAAGCTTTCTTTAATTCAAGCAATAAATTCTTTAGCAGGCCTACCTTCCCGAGGGGTTGAAAAACTCTTAAAGTCATTCTTTGGAAGGTGTGAAGGGAATGACCTAAGTGGGAAACAGTTTTGATGCCAAGTGTTCCAACCCACTATAATCAAAAGTGGAAAGTGACGAAAGTCCTTTTCAATGGTTCTGCGCAGCGATTAGCCTTCCCCCAGTATCCTTGTGATAGGTAAAGCCTTTATTTTAAAGGTTGGGAAGCCTCCTGAGGGAGTTTATCACTGACAGCCGAACAGGAAGCCTGATTACGAACCATAGAATTAGAAACTTTGAACCGAGTCAGTTGCCAAACATTGGCAATATCATAGTGCAAGGGTGGGGAAGAATCCGCCCCCAAGATCACTCACCATATATCTCCCAAGATAACTACTCAATTGTGAAACAATTCACTTTGAGTTAATTTCTGGCAAAAGGCAAAAAGATGGGCGCCCTCTAGGGGGTGACAAGGTTGTTTGAGCTAACGGAGTATCGAAACTAGTGGGCTATGATATTGTCAATGACCTTTGAATAAAGAGTCTATCTGATGTGTCTTTTGTTGTAAATCAAACTAGTGATAACATCGAGGATTTGAACACATCCTCAAAAGAACATACACTCAATGTTTAGCATTAGGATGACCATTGTCTTCATGTGTGCTACGTATTCTTGTCACAAATGTTAAAATATCTTGCAAAGTATCCAACAATCAAATTCAAAAGTCAGTTCAAGCAAGGAAAAATCATAAAGTGGAGAAGATTTCCATATCCAACAAAACATCTTTTGAGATGGTTATCAACATTTCAACTATATTTAGGAAAGACTTTCATCCAACAAGATTAGGGGAATACCAAACCAAGTAATCAAGATTTTATCTATTCGACTTAGTAAGCTTGAGTATCCAAAAAGAAATCATCCATCAAAATCACAAGTGTTAAAAAATCCAAAAATCATGGAAAAACAACCAAATCAAAATATATCAGGGCAGTTTAGCGCGTGATAGCAACTTCTTAGCGTGTGGGGACCATCTTTTAGCGCATTAGACCTTCACCTTAGCACATTAAGTCTTAACATTAGCGCTTCATAGAAATTCAATTCTAGCAGTTTCAAGTAGCGCATTTTGAAAACAGTTTAGCGCATTGAAGCATCAGCTTAGCGCGTGGAAGCCAAACTTTAGCGCGTAGGGTTTAATAGTTAGCGCATTGGAGGCCCATATTAGCGCATGACCTTTTTGAACCAAGACAAAAGGAAAATAAACCAATTAGTGTGTATCAGGGGAGAGCGTAGCGCGTGGAGTCTTTTCTCTAGCGTGTTGAGAATTTTCTTTAGCGCATTTAGTCTCTGGCTTAGCGCATGGTAAAAATCAGAAAACCAGAGAGCAAAACAAGCCTTTCTAGAAAAAGTTTTCAAACTTCTTGAGTATCCTTTCAGGTCCAATATCAAACGTGATCACAAGAAATCAAATCAAAACACCAAAGAAATCATTTCCAAATCAAACAAGTCAGTCTTAGAACAAAAGTTGTCAAATCCAAAACTAGCTAAAGATAAGACTTTATCCTATCAAAATCAGGTATTATCATCACCTTGATCAAAAGGTCTATCATCTAAAGGATTCTATCAAACAACATACCAAGTTTAAACCTTAAGTTGTCAAATCAAGTTTCCATATCGAGAGACTTTATCCATATCATTTGACACACTTTGTCATGAGGGGGCATCTAAACCTTCATTTGATAAAAGTAGACTTAAGTTTCCAAATGAAGTATCTCAATCCAAACATCGAAAGAAACCATTGATCATTCGTCTATGACCACTCCTTGTATTTTGAGATGAACAAGTCTTCATCACAAAACTAAGTTAAAGAAGAGATAACCTAGTCCTAAGACCCTTATCAATAGGAGTAAATTTCTCTACATCAAACTATCAAAAACATCAACTTTTATCATTCGTATGACCATTCATCATCAAACCGAGAAAAAGGAAACTCAGTCAAAGGAAATGAGTCCTAGCCTAAATTAAGATCACAATATCATGACTTCCCAATTTGATCCCATCTTCGATCAAGATCCCACCTATCAAGAATCTTATGATGATCCCCTAAAATTTTGGTATTCCATCCACGATGATCACCTTTCATCTCAAGAGCAGAGTCCCATTCAACATCCACCTTCTAAGAAAGAGCATGATATCCCTTCCATCTCCTCCACTAATCTAATTCCAAATCAAGAGGAAAGCACAAACTCAAATGATCCTACTCCAAGTCAAGATCAAGATCAAGGAATCTCTTCAGCCTCCAAATCTATCTTAGGTCCTTTCATTCCAAAGACAATCTCTTCATCCTCCAAATCTATCTTAGGTCCTTTCATTCCAAATTCAAACTCTTCTTCTTCTAAATCTATCTTAGGTCCTTTCATTCCACAATCAAACTCTTCATCCCTTCCATCTATCTTGGGTCCTTACCTCCCTCCATCACTAAACCATCACCTCAAATGATCCATAAGAAAGATCAACAAAGGCACACATCTTTGAACTTCTTTCAACCCTCTATCTAAACATCTTCCCAAATATATTCTTCTATCATTTCCTCTATCTATTTTGGGTCCTTCTGTCCCAAAATTCAATTTTCCTCCATCTCTTCATCACTTCTCAAGTACCAACACTCATCCTGAAAACATTTCTATCTATCCTCGCACAAATCTTCAAACATTATATCTATTATCCAACATCTCTTTCCATCCCTATCATTCAATCCTTCGCATAAAATCTTTCATCTGTGAGATAGGTGTTTGTGTCATTTTGTCACATACTTGCCCATGCTCGAATCTAATGTTCAGTCCTTTTCCTAGATATCTATTCATGAAACGCTTCAAAATCTGAGGTTGTTCCTCTTTAACATTTTCTTTTGGTTGGGATACACACTCAATCCAGAAAAGAACCACTTATCGTATCTTGGTACTAACATATTTTGATTACTATATCTCATACACTTAATCGATTGCTCTAAAAATCATTGTGATCTCTTAAATTGAAGACATGGCTAGTGAAAAATCTAAAATCTTGCTTCAGCGCCATTGTAATTATCAGACCCATGTAAGTTTCATCACTTACAAGCCAATGCAAGAAAAATAAAGAGAAAAAAGAAATATCAAAAGCATGAGCAAGAAAATGAATATCAAGAAAAGAAAAATGCAATGAAATGCAATGAAATGCAATATCAAAATGCTTGGCTATGGGAACATGCAAATAACTCCATCGGGGCTATGGACGCCTGACTGGCAATGGAGCAATATCTGTGAGATTACAGCGATAACCTCATCGGGGCTATGGACACTCGCTGGCAGCGAGGCTCTATCCAGGATGCTTTTTGAAGTCAAGATAACTCATGTAGCTAGCCATGTCGAATTCTGAAGATTACAATGATCATATGAGCCAGAATGAACCCACTTGCACACACATGGGTAATCAAAGACTAAGTACCTTGATCCAGTTTGGGATTCTTCTTCCCTTTTGAGTCTACTTCCTAGTTGCTAGAAATGTTCAGTTGAAATTTCCAGAGGTTCTAAGTGTGGGTTGGGTCTCTATCTTTGAAAAGTTTGAGAACACTTATTCAGATGATGCTAAATGTTGTGACAATCTTACATATCACCTCTTTGCAAATGGAAACCTCTATGCTTGCGAGTAAAGTTCATCCACTCTATTCTTCTTACCATATCTCCCATTATCCTTCCTCCAATATCCATTACCCTATCTAACTTCATCATTATCTATAATCTTGCTTCACCTCATCCATATCCTCTAATCCATATCCCTTATCCTATCTATTCATTTCTTCTATCATACAATTCTTTCTACAATCTTGCTTCACTCTAATCCATATCCCTTATCCTATCTATTCATTTCTTCTATCATCCAATTCTTTCTACAATCTTGCTTCACTCTAATTCATATCTATCTATCCTATCTATTCATTGCTTCCATCATCCAGTGCTATCTATATCCTATCTCTATCCATATCCCCTTTTCCATCCTTGATCTTGATCAAAACTATGGACAACAAATCTATTTCCACCTCAATGGTTCAGTCATCCATTCATCCATTCCTTGTCTTGATATACATTGGGGCAACCAAATACATCTTTCTTCTAATCCAAAAACTCAAAAAAATCAAAATATCAAAAAACTAAAAATCAAAAAAAAAAAAAAATCAAAGCATGAACACATGGACCATCCATCAAATCAGATCAACAACAGGAAAACTCTCAAAGTTTGCAATCAAACTTATCACATGTCTTGTTAATCATTTCATTACTCGAAATTAACATCAACATCAAACATGTCTTATACAGGGATAGGTACACTCGAAACCAGACAGATCGGTCTTATACGAGGTACTCACTCTTTGAAACCAGACATTCCTATCAATCATCAAGTCTTGATAATCAATCCATCTATCAACATCAACATCAACATGTCTTATACAAGGATAGGTACACTCGAAACCAGACAGGTCAGTCTTATACGAGGTACTCACTCTTTGAAACCAGATATTCTTATTAATCATCGACCAAATCATAACAATGACATCAATCAGTATGACTTCTGGATTTTGTTCTAGTTAGCCTTATCTTTATCAATTGATGGAAATACATGTTTCACAAATCATATTGTACATATCATATCCACCCATCTAAGGCATCACCAGAAATTCACAAATGCTTATCAATCTTGGACATACTTAGTGTAGTCACTGTCCTTGGTTTATCTGAAACAATTATCCAAATAATATCCCACCATGGCTAGGTGATCAGTGTACATATCCATATCAAAGTAGTATCAACAACAAGGGTAAAATAATGACCTCGCTGGGGGCACCTCGCCTTCAGGGTTTTCAACATCAGACCAAAAATGTAGCAAGACAACAAGGATCAAAACAACCAACAAATGCCAAACGATAATGCGAGAAGGCTAAACATCACAGACTTGAACTAATTTCAACTAAACAAAGATCTATTTGCAAGATGTTTTAATTGACAAGAATACATTCCAAATAGCATGCATGCTTACTTATGGTTGTTAATTTTTTCTTATCATATCTCCTAAGTGACTCAAGGATGTCTTATGACTAGAGAAGCAAGGAAGGAATGTGATGTTTTATTTGTCTTCTATTTGTGAGTGGAGTCTTCAGGTGGCATATCGTTGAGGACATTTCGAATTTGTATGGGACAAAGGTTAACTCTTGTCTGTTTATGCAATCCGCACTCAGGTCGTCCTAGTTCAATTATACCTTGACGCTTGTGCTATCTTGCAAAATCAAATATCATGTAATTTTTTCTCAGGTCATTATGGTTCAATTATACCATTGTGCTTGTATAAATTTTCAACATATCCTAAACAAATCAATGCTCAATGATGATACCTACAAAGAAAGCAAACAACATGTGGCTATATGGGATGACAAATGCAGAATGAGGATGCTCAAAAACAAATAGTTACATATCATTTTACAATTAGTTGCATATCATTTTACAATTAGTTGCATATCATATCATACATCTCATTTTCAAAATATCATTCATCATTCATCATTGCATCCCTCACATCCATATCTATCACATCATCATGGAATCTTTCTTCACTTTCATATTTTCATCATTCTTCCAAACTATCTTCTATCATTCTTCTAAACTATCTTCTATCATTCTTCCAAACTATCCTCTGTCATGTCTTATACAAGATGTATCTTTTCTGAAACTAGATGTTTTGATCAGCTCTTATACAGGATATATCGTTCCTGAAACCAGATGTTTTGATCGGCTCTTATATAGGATATATTGTTCCTGAAACCAGGCGTTTTGATCGGTCTTATAAAGGATATATCATTCCTGAAACCAGACACTCGATCATCCATGTCTTATACAGGTGGTATCATTCTTGAAACCAGATGCTCAATCATCCATATCTTATACAGGCGGTATCATTCCTGAAACCAAACGCTGAATCATCCATATCTTATACAGGAGGTGTCATACCTGAAACCAGACTTGATCTTAATCTGATCAATCTTAATGTCAATCCAATCAATCTAATCAATCTTATCAAACCCATGCATGTCATCACTATCCACTCTTCTATCTTTCAAATAGCATTTTTCTTCTTTCGAAAGATCATTCATGCCTTTTGTGCATGAACGATCTCCCGAGGGGGCATTATCATATCAAATATTGACATCAATTTCATATCAACATCAGTCTCATATCAACTTTTCATATCAAAACAATTCTTCATATCTGGGGCATCATCAATATCGTTCATCAAATCTGGGGCATCATATCGACTTTTTATATCAAATCAATTTTTCATATCCACAACATCATATCGATCAAATTTTGATAGCATATCCAACAAATTTTCTTTGAATCAACATGTGCACACACGTCACTTCAAAGAGGGGCAAAATGTAGACGTATAAAAATGACCATATTCCTAAATGAATATTTTATGTTCATTTCTCTATTTAATTAAATCCAATTTAATTAAATTACCCGCATTCCTCTATTTAATTAAGTAAATTACTCAATTAAATTCACTATACCCATTTAATGAATAAATCATTTTATTCGATTAAATCCCCCCTATCCACTTTTAATTAAATTCAAATTTAATTAAATAGTTATCCTAAATTGAATAAATCTAATTTATTTAATTTCCCCAAATTACAACCAAATTGAATTAAATTAACTTTATTTCAATTAAATCCTATTATCCTTCCATCCACTTGCATTCTCCTACATCTCCCACTTCCATTCTAAAACCTATTCCTAATTTCTTCTAGACCCTTCTAATCACTTCTAAATTAACCTAACCCATCTTCTAAACTTTGTCACATCCCTAAACAAAGGGAAGTCACTTCTCAAACCCTTAAAGTCTTTGATAACCATTAAAGGCTTCAAGTCTTCAACCACTTAATTTTCCAAAGTCTCCCAAACCATTAATGGTTAACTCAACCCTCTAGCATGATTAGAGACTTTCTCTAAACTCAACCTCCATGTAACCCAAGGGTCTCATCAAGCATTCATTGCTTTGACCATGGTTATCCCTTAATCATTTGCACAAAAGTTTATCCTTGGATTAAAACTTAATCCAATGGGTAATCTTAACTTAAGCTTGACCCTTACCCTCTAGATAACCATAAGGTCTTCTCAGGCATTTAATGTCTCCAACCCCTTTTCTCAACCAGTCTTATGTTGACATTTGTCACCATTTCATTGGTGCAAATTGCAAACATGGATTCCCAACTTTCAAACTCAACCCTTGATTAACTCTTTCAATCCTAACCATCCATTGCCCTATTTTTGCTATAAATAGAGCTCTCATCCCTCCATTTCAAGAATCCAAGTTTGTAGTATCATACTTATATGATTAGCTTAAATCATTGAACTAATATAGTATGCTAGGATAGTTTGTTTGCTAACCTTGTCATCTTATAGTTAGTTTATTGCATTTCTAGAATCATGCATAGTTTATGATGCATCTCATATTAAAACCAACAAAAAGCATCCCTCGTTCTTGCATTTGCCATCCCTACACCATTTTGTTTAGTGATCTGAGAGCAAAAACATTGGTTTGAGGGACCGTGTAAGATAGAGAACCATGGGACCCACCTTGGGAAGCTGAGTGATACTTCATTACTCCATAGCTTGCACCAAGAAGTCCTGTGAGTATGTGAGCAAGGCTCCATAGAGCTCCGTTTTTCACATATTGAGTTCTATCGACCCGCTTTTCCCGCATACACAATGTTCTTCACCAGAACAAATCCTGTTAGGAATCTAGATCTCTGTTAGGAGATAAGTCTGATTAAAGACTACCTTGTAAGAGGATTTCAAATTCACAGTTGTGAACCACCTTGTTAGAGGATTTACAAAGGCTTTTCTGGGCCTACCCGGTTAAGGGTTTCAGACTTGTCGAAGATGTGAGTAATCAACAAGTGAGTGATCTAGATACTAGCACAGTATGCTTGGTTAGATCCTTGATAGCTCATTGTTAATGCATTTCAACATTACTTCAGTCTTCAATATCTCCACACTCTGTTTCTTCACATAGACCTAATCTTCTCTGCTATGATCGCACATACAAAATTCTCATCAACCACCTAAAACCCTAACTTCATATAAAACCCTAGACATGATGTCCTTATAAAGGAATCTGATTTCATGTCGGTCCAATAGGATTACATTGCAAGTTCCTAGGTTCAGTGCATTTGGACACATTTGGTAACATAGCACAAAATCACCGCCAAAGTGTCGGTGGTTGATAACTCATCACAGAAATACCGGTTGGTAACTCATCACAGAGTAATATCGATTCATACATTTAACCGATTACCGATTCATACATTTTACCAACTACCAGTTTGTCAAAATGAAGACTGGGAAAATATGATAACAACCGCTTTGTTCCTTCATACCATTTTGGGATCTTCGAACCGCTTGAGGTCTTCATACCACTTTGGGTCTTCATACCGCTTGAGATTGGTAAACATTTTCAGCAAAACACCAATAGTCTAAAGACTATAATACATAATACCGGTTGGAACAATTACCGGTTGAACATAACTCATACATACAACAAGTGATCTCAAAGCAAGTGTGTGTCCATCAATGACAATCACAACAACATCATCAAAAATGCCAACAATCTCCCCCTTTGGCATTGATGGCAACGCTTAGGAAAATTTTGACATCTAAGTGTTTTAAAAAAAACAGATGCCATAAGCAAAATTACTCCCCCTAAGCATATACACTATCCCTTTTTGCAGAAAATACAATGTATACTACTCCCTTAAAGAAATAACATGAAAGTATACATTCATCAAAATTTTAAAATACAAAATACTACTCCCCATTTGCCAACAATGACAAAGTACTGCAGAATAACCCTTGTTTCTCATTATCATTAATATAATAAATGTTTATGATAATAATGAGTGAAACTTATCAAAAACCGATTTAAAATCCTGCATAAAGGTCTTCATGGATAAAGACCATGATTCAAGTAATGAGGTAGCCACCTCACTTTATGTTTGCATCTAGGATACCTGTTCTTCCATGACATCAATTGTGCTCATCTCTTGAGTGACCGTTAAGGCATCTAAATTGAGATAGCACTTATGGAGTATTTGCAGTCTGGGTAGTAGAACCAGTTGAAGTTCCTGCAAATCTCTCGTCCGGTTGCAAATCTCTACTTCAATTGTGGCGGACTGGAGCTGAAACCGGTGAACAGTTTGCCCATATGTAGTGAAGGAATCATAGGGCGTCTTAAAGGTGCTTATATATGCCTGCAAATTAGATTGCAGTTTTTCCTTCTGTGCGAGCATATCATCATAAAATAGATGGGGTTGTCTTATCTTACTGAGCAGTAGTTTTCCCTCATCCATAGCATTTCTTATGTCCTTCTGTTCTTTACGAAGTTCAGACCGGAGCTCGTTCAGTTTCTTCACTAAGGCAGTGTTTAGTGCCTTTTGATGCTTCTTTTGTGCATTAGCTTCAGCAACCTCTTCTAGGCATTGTACCTGGTCCTCCACAACTGTACATAGAAGTTTTAGTTGGGCCAAAGAGGAATCGGTACTGGGGAGGGTAGTATCGGGAATCAAACTGGTAAGAGTATCCACCACAGTTTGAATAACATCTTGCTCATTTTTCCTCCTTAATGCTTCCAGTCGCTCTTGTGCAAGCTTAATGCTTTGGAGCAGCTCCGATTCATTTGCAGATTGGAGGTCAATAGAACTGGTGATGTCGGTTGGTTTGTCTTGACCATCGGTTGCCTTTGGGGTCTCCACTTGTCTGCTCTTTGTCGCTTCCTTCTTCTCTTCGGCTCTTTGCTTTTCCTCTTCTGCCTTCTTTTGCTCCTCTGCTTCTTTCTTTCTCTTCCCTTCTTCCTTCTTTTTATCTTCTTCTTTCCGCTTCTCTTCTTCTTTCTTCTTCTCCTCTTCCAGTTTCCTCTTCTCCTCTTCCTGTTTCTGCTTCTCTTCTTCCTATTTCTTCCCTTCTCTTCTTTCTTCTTCTCCTCTTCTACTTGGTTCCTCTTCTCTTCTTCCTATTTCTTTTTCTCTTCATCTTGTTTCTTCCGCTCCTCTTCTTCTTTCTTTTTATTTTCCTCTTTCTCCGCTTGCTCGTTGTCAGCCTTTTCTTTGTCCTGTTTCTACTTCTCTGCCTTTTCTTTATCTTGTTTTTCCTTGTCTACTCTCTCTTTATCAACCTTTTCCTTTGTTGCATCTGGAGTGACATCTTCACCATCCAAAGCATCAACGTCAATAGTGTCCATCTATTCAGTAACCAGTTCTCCTTCACTGTCATATACCTCATTTGGTTTTCCGGTTTCCGATTCTTGTCCAGTCTTCTTGTTCGCTTCAGACACTTGGTGCAACCTTAGAGCGGATTTGGCATGGGAGTGTGTATCTTTCACCACTTCAGAGACTTTGCCTTCAAGTAACAAGAGTTCTCATGAAGAAGAGGCCTTTGTACTTATCCATGATTTCATAGAGCTCAGAATTTGACACATCAGGAAAATATTGTGCAAAGATTTCCTCTCTTATTTCCTGTTCCTTTTCTATGGCGATGTGTCATTTGTTATCTAAAGAATTGTATAAAGAATCTGGTGTCACGGATCTAATTTTTGATGGCGACCGGTCATTAATACATAGATATTGAATAACTTCTTGTTCAACTTCCTCCTTTTCATTATCATTAAAATCATCAAAGTGATCTATTAAATCACTTAGCACTTTTCTCCTAATATTCTTGATAGTCCTTTGATAATGTGTCAATGGTTTGTAAGAGGAAATGTTTATATTTACCGATGCTGGTTCATTGTTGTTTGTCTTTGGCTTCTTCCTAGTTTGCGTAGTCTTCTTAGGCTGCACTTCAAGTTCTGTATCCTCATAATCCAGTGAGTTGCTCTTAGTCTTCTGCTTCCTTTCAAAAACCTTCGTGGGTGCAACTTTTGATTTCTTCTTGGCAGGTGACCGCTTGGTCACTTTAGGACTTGCTAAAGTAACCGGTGCCAATACCGATGGCACTGCCTTTCCCTTCTTCACTGAAGGTTCTTCAACCAGTTTTATCCTTTCCAAGTAGGTGTCGGTTCTCTTCTTCTTCGGATCAAGAGGTGAGGCAAGTAGGGTAGAGGCATACCCATCTAGCGTGTCATACATCACCTCATATCCCATGGGTTCAACCTTTTCTTTTTTGGGCTCCACCGCCTCCATTATGCACTCTTCTACTCTGATGGTAAAGCAGATGTCCTCTTCATACTTCTTAACAATGTCGCTAGATATCCTCATTCGCTAGCTCATCTTCTGCTTGAATTCATCAAAGTATTTATTCAAGACTTCAGGATACCCGGTTCCCACCGCTTGAAGACTTTCTCTTATTTGTTTAGTAACCGGTTGGTTAGCAGACCATTGAATATCACCGACTCCCGTAAAATAGCCTTGAAAGTAGAAAAATAGACCTACCAAGAGTTGTCCAAATTTAAATCTTAAGGCATTGTCTTGTTTGATAGACTTCAGGTTTACCAGAAGTTGCCTCTGCATACAGGTGCATAGATCAAATGAGGCATCTTCCATGATCATTCTGTAGGCAGCATTCACCGTAGCTGCAGAGACAGAGTTTATTCTACTAGCATAGAACGTCCAGTATCCGATCACCATGCAAGCCTACTTGACCAAATCATCCTTGATGGTGTTGACGGTCATTCCTCGTTGGTCGCTCACAGAACCGGTGAGCTTAGTCATTTCAGTCTTGATGACTCTTCTTAGGGTTGGCAACCTCACCAATGTTGCAGAAACCGGTGACAGCATAAATGGCTTCAGGCATAATATCATGTGTCCTCTCGAGATACATCTTGTCACCATGCACTCTGCTCAGAATGATGCAGATGTGATCTTTCATAAATTCTTCAAGAAAGTACACCGCATTGTGAAGTTTCTTCCTCTCCAGGATGTTGTATTCTGGTTTGATCTTTTTGTCATCCCCACAGAATAGACCTAGCTGGGAATGGATCACTAGAGATCTTAGGTCTTCCAATTTACAATCAATGTACCCTGAAATATCACCTTCCACTATAACTCCAGCGGGTATCTGGGATAGGGCATTGTATTTCATCTTCCATTGGATAAAATCCGTTGAATCAACAGGTGCACTAGAACTGGAGTGCGATGCAGAAGCCATGATTAACTGATAAACAAGAATTTCAATAAATACCTTCAGAATTTTGAAATTTAGGGTTTGTCAATATAGTGCACACTTCACCACTTCAATTGTTTGAATACCACTTTGTGTTCTTCACTTGATTGATTGTCACTATCTCTGGATTCTACTGTAAATTTTTGAAATATCTATGAGTCGCAAGTCGAATTGCCTTTTGTCGCTCTGCTCTTTGAAAAATTCTTTGCTCGCAAATTGATAAGTGAAAAATGACTTGAAAATCCCATTTAAACGAATTCTTCACCTACCATAATAAATGCTCCACCACTAGGGCATAAACCCTAATTTTGCCTTTTACCATTTCCGGTCTTCTGTCAATTGACAGGTAACACATACCGGTTAAGGTCTTTTACCGGTGTAAACCGGGGGTTCGAAACATTTCATTGATTTGATCCCCCTAAGCTTTTCTGAAGCTTAGTTTGTTGGTTCAGTGACTTCTACACTAGGTGCAGAAACTAGTTCTTCCTGTAACACTTCTTCAGGTTTCTCCTTCCATGTTGTCTTCCTATCTGCTTGAATAGTTTCAACATCAATCTTTCCTTCCGAAGTGACCGGTATATCATCTGATATGTTCTTTCTCATCCTACAGATTCTAGCTGTGTGACCTAGTTTGTTGCAGTGATAGCATACCATTCCAGGTGCTCTCCATGGTCCATTATTCACGTTTCCATTCTTCCTTCTACATGTTGCAACAGTGTGATGGCTACCATGACAGATCATACAAGTTGCTCTCCAACTGGTTGCAGTTTGATAGCCACTGCTACCTGACTGATGATTATAGGCATTATACCGGTTTGGATTCGGGTTCACAGAGGATTCAGGAAAAACTCTTTGACTCCTTTGAAGATATCTTCCAGTGTTATGCATAACAGACCTACATTCAAATGCTTTATGCCCAAACTTGTTGCATGCATAACAGTTTCCATTGAATCTATTGGATCTAGGCTTATTGCTTAGAAAATAAGGGAAATTGTTGTAAGCTTTATTTCTACATACATTAGTAGTATGTCCCTCCTTGAGACAATTAAAGCAAACAGGTTTGAATTTTTGCTTACCTTTATCCTTTAGTGTCGGTTGCTTCTTTGATGCCACATATTTTGCTCCAGAGGATTCACCTTCCTCATATCCATAGAAACCAAGTCCATTAGTATTCTTTACTGGTTTAGCTGATTCAAGCTTTTGCTCTAGCTTAGCTGCACTCTGATTGAATTTGGCAACGATTTCCTTTGACTCGGTGAGTTCCTTGGTAATAGAAGCATGGGATTCCTTCAAGGTTGCATTCTCGGAAATAGCCATGTTTAGTTCACCTTGCATTTCTTCTTTTTCCACTTTACTCTCTTGGAGATGAGCAGTAAGGGCATTTATTTCTTGCTTCAGCTTGGAGATCTCATGATCTTTGTCTATTACTAGGTTTTCAACTTTCCTCTGGTTCTCAAGCTCTTGACACATTTTGATAGTTAGTCCTTCCAGTTCCCTTCTCAGGTTAGCATTAGATTCATTCAGTTTTTCAACTTCTTCAACTAGGGCTTCCATGTCTACTTCATCAGAAGAACTATTTTCAGTAAGCTCCATCAGTTTTTTAGCATTCTCTCTTCTCTTTGCTAGAGAGGATTTATATTTGACTTTAAGTTCATCAAGGGCTTTCTCAGTCTGAGTGAGACGATGAGTAAGATCCCTCACAGTGTATTCCCCCATATCTCCTTCCAAGTAGTTAAACTTATAGAAAGGTTGGCTCTGATACCAATTCATGAATACTAAGAGGGGGGGTGAATTAGTATACCAAAAAATACTGAACTTAAACTCTTCAACAGTTTAGCAGTTAATCAGTATAATAGATTTCCTAACAAACCGGTTAAGACAAATGCAAACCAAACAGCAAATAAAGCATTCACCCACAAGAGCACAATCACCATAACACGAGGTTTTGACATGGAAACCCAAATGGGAAAAACCACGGTGAGCTGAAACTAGCAAGTAACTATCTACAGAATAGTAACCAGACCGGTTAAGGTTAGACCGGTTAAGGTCATACAATGTTCTTCACCAGAACATATCCTATTAGGAATCTAGATCTTTGTTAAGAGATAAGTCTGATTAAAGACTACCTTGTAAGAGGATTTCAGATTCACAGTTGTGAACCACCTTGTTAGAGGATTTACAAAGGCTTTTCTGGGCCTACCTGGTTAAGGGTTTCAGACTTGTCGAAGATATGAGTAATCAACAAGTGAGTGATCTAGATACTAGCATAGTATGCTTGGTTAGATCCTTGATAGCTCATTGTTAATGCATTTCAGCATTACTTCAGTCTTCAATATCTCCACACTCTGTTTCTTCACACAGACCTAATCTTCTCTGCTATGATTGCACATACAAAATTCTCATCAACCACCTAAAACCCTAACTTCATATAAAACCCTAGACATGATGTCCTTATAAAGGAATCTGATTTCATGTTTGTCCAATAGGATTACATTGCAAGTTCCTAGGTTTAGTGCATCTGGACACATTTGGTAACACAACACAAAATCACCGCCAAAGTGTCGGTGGATGATAACTCATCACAGAGTAATATCGGTTCATACATTTAACCGATTACCGGTTCATACATTCTACCAACTACAGGTTTGTCAAAATGAAGACTGGGAAAAAATGATAACAACCGCTTTGTTCCTTCGTACTGCTTTGGGATCCTCGAACCGCTTGAGGTCTTCATACCGCTTTGGGTCTTCATACCGCTTGAGATTGGTAAACACTTTCTGCAAAACACCGATAGTCTAAAGACTATAATATATAATACCAGTTGGAACAATTACTGGTTGAGCATAACTCATACACACAAAAAGTGATCTCAAAGCAAGTGTGTGTCCATCAATGACAATCACAACAACATCATCAAAAATGCCAACAGGTGCTAACCTAAGTGTGGAATTGTACCACCCAATTAAGGGTGTACAATTTACAACACTACATTTAGTCCCCACTTTAGCGGTCATATGACACTACATGCATATGCAAGCTAAAGTATAGAAAAATAGATATTTCATGAAAAAGGATATATCCATAAGGTGTCGGACGAAGCCTCCAGCAATATCTATAGTACATTGTTAGGAACCACATCCTATAAAACCACATTATTAGATAAAATCACAAAATGAAGTAAATGCTTACTAAGGAAGTGATGAAATTAACGGGTAGCTATATGCCCCTTGTTTCGGCTTGCTAATTTAGTGAGGTGAAACACGGTATCATGTTTACCACAATGAATTTTGAAAATAGGTGATGATAAATACTCACAACAAAGCTTGATACAAGATTGAAGCGCATCATGGAACATTTGGTAAGAAAGAGAACTGAACCTAATTCCAACACAACCCTGAGTATGAGGATTGGAGCTCTCTAACACAAGATGAAAGATTAAGTGCAAAAGAAATGTAAAATTAGGGTTTAGAAAAGAATTACCCTTTTAAATTGTTAAAAAGGAGGAAGAGATCATTATTCAAAGACATCCGCTTTTGAGAATAGAGGGGATCTTTGACAAAAATAAAATCTTTTAAAATGAAGAGAAAGAAAATAAGAATACACACCTTCTCTAATATTTAGGAAAAGAGGATTATTAGTGAAGGATCGCACACTTTTACTAAGGAGAGATTGTTCATGAAAGATGTATCATTTCGAACAGAGAATTGGTCCTAGATAAGGAAGACACATATTCTATGCAGAAAATAACATCAAATGAAAATACCACTCAATAAAGGAAAGGTGAATCTTTAGAAAAAGAGAGAAAAGATTTAAATATCACCCTCCCCCCCCAAGCATAGAGACAAGGACATCAAAGAGAGATCATTTATAAAAGAAACATTCTTGTAAAGGAAGGAAAGAGATCCTTGTCAGGGATATGCATGTTCATAATATAGAAGGGTTCATTACAAAAGATACCACTCAATGAAGAAAAGAATTTGATGCATGATTAAAGACTTCCCACACTAAGGAAGAGGTCCAATTAAGGATATGTACTAAAGATCCTCATTAGGGATACTTGTTCCAATATGAGAGAGGGAGTTCCCAATAGGAATATACACCTCTACAATCTATAACAAATCCTTATAGAAGACACTACTTCACAAAGGGGAAGGTTTTAACCTTAAGAAGGAGAGATGTTTGAAATCATTCTTGCCCCCACACATAGAGACGAGAGATGGGACAAAAGTGGGCTATTATGTTGCTTCCAACGTATGATTGCACTTGAAATTGTACTATCATGAATGACAATGAGCCCCTAGTAAGTGAGCTACCAATGTCACATAATGATGAGCAGCATAATAGCCACTAATGTTATTTGAACATATGGCAAATTGGATGAAGAATTTGTATATGACATGTTAAATGCTCTACCAACTGTTAGATTAAAAACATGTATAAGATGATAACTATTGAAAAGTATTGATCAATAGAGTAGTTTGTAGGAGAAGAATAGGCCACTAAGTCATGTTACTCTTGCACACAAGAAGCCTTAGGAGAGAAATAAGTATAATTAATTACAGCCTTATTTCTAGAAGAGAGGATAGTAGAATGAATATAGGATAAGGCCTCATAAGTGAGATTGGAAATCTCTTAGGGAGATTCATAAAGAAGCTTGTCAATCAACATAATTTTCTTATGAGGGGGATGTGTGTTGGGATATATAGAGGATGATCTAATTGAAGTGCATTTATCGTCACTGCTAAATATAGCATTCACATTGAGAGATGATCCTTTAGATGCTTTAGTGGGCTTTGAAGGATTATATCCAAGTCCAAATGAAACTTCACTTAACTTATTTTCTAAAGGAACTTTAATCCCTTATTCATTTGTGTCACAACCATTGCTATTATATCCACTCTTAGAGAAAATATGAAAACCAGGACCATAAAGGGATGCCAAATCAGAAAGAGATGGTGGGGCCTCATAGATCTCAATGGCATAATTAGATGAATAAGAAGATGGTTGTGAATAATTGCTTGAATTAGAAGCAGCCACAAAATTGTTACTTAATTGTTTAGACAAAGTGGGTTGCTTTTTAGGTTCATCCTTAACTTTCTCATTCTCAATCTTAGATCCTTTCCTAGAGACCATATACTCTCCCACAAAAGTAGGGTTAAAGTCTAGAGATCCCCAATCGTCATCTGAGAGTACCCCTTCAGGATCGAGAGAAAAGATATCTTTGGGAGAGGATTGAAATTGAGTAGAATCCTTTTTAGGAGTCTTGGAATCACTGGAGGGAGTAGGGGAAATAGGCATACTTGAAGATGTAGGAGAATTGGAAGAAGGATTATAAGTATTTGAACAAGAAGACGAGTTTGCAATGGAACTTATAAATTGGTATCGACAAACAAAGTATACATCTTATTGTTGTAGATGAACTTAAGTTGCCTATGCAAAGTAGAAGGGATAACTTTCATACAATGAAGCGAAGGTCATCCTAGTAGAAGATTATAGATCAAATTATGGGGCATGACATGAATACGTGTGAGTAAAATAACAGGTCCTACCTTGATGGGTAAGGTTATAAGAACTAACGAAGACCTAGCAACATTATCAAAGCCACAAATAGAAAGGGAGTATGGTTTAATAAGAGATGTGTCCACAAATAATCTTATGTAATAGATTAATGCTACAAACATTAAGGCCGGAGCCATTGTCAACAAGGGTTCGTCTTATAGCATTACCATTGATAAGGACAACAATCATAAGGGGATCATATTGATGTTGAATCTCATGGGAGGGCAACTCATCTTGGGTGAACACAATTTGAGCTTTAGGAGTATTTATAGGATCAATCAAAGAAGTCATATCATTAGGTATCACAGTGAGTGGGACATCTAAGTTCTTTAAAGCATCTTGTAGCATTCCATGATATGTGGATGAAGTTTGAATCAAATCCCAAAGAGATATCTTGGTGGGAGTAGCTTTAAGTTGTTCAATAAGATCATACTCCTTACCAAGAGTTCGTGATATACGAGGTGTTGGTGGAGGAATAGGTTGAGAAGTAGGAAGTGAAGAGGGAATAATCAAAGGAGGACTAGGTTCCCTATTGTTTCGTTTATTATATGTGTGGGAAATTGAATTCTAATTCTCTCGGGTCATCTATTTAGCATACTTATAAGGATTCTTAGTGGGATATCCCCCTTGCACAGTAATAACTGGTTTGTTAGGAGTGTAAAAGGGATCATTATTATAACAACCTTGAACCACAAAGAGAGGCTTGTTTAGATTTGGAGAAGGACTAGCACCTTGAATTGTGAAGGGGGGTTTACTAGGTATTTCATAATCATTCACACACACCATACTGATTGAAGAAAGTTTGGAAACATGTAGAGAGGATCAAGTAGAGATAAAATCATGAGGTAGTTCATAAATAAACTTATCATCCTTAAACATTTCTTCATGAATAGGTTTTTCTTTGGATTGGATGAAAGAGAAATCCTTGTAGAAGGGATTATTAAAGATATCAAGCCTTTGTGACCCAAGATCATTCTCTTGTTCCAAAGTATCCTTACAAGGGGTGTACATTTTAGGAGAAGGATCAACATCATTTATATGGTGGGAATTGTTGAAAAAAGTGTTGATAGTCTCTTCTTGCAACAAAATGTTATCATGGGTAGGATCAATTTTGGGAGAGGAAGTGCCAATAGCCATTAATGCTTCATCAAAAGAAGGTGTAATGTGAATAAGAAAGGTCGCTATAATTTCATCCTCTTCCAAAGGATCCACATACGGGGAGGTACACTCTATGAGAATGATTACTTTTCAAAGGTTCATCCTTGAGAGGGAGATCTTTGAAATAAATATTAACAATATTTCCTTGAACTAGGGTATCCTCATGAGTAGAACCAAGTTGGGGAGAGGGAGATGCTTCATCTTTAGACAAAAAATGATTGAAATTTATAGAAAGCAAGGTGTTATTTAGGGAATTGTCACTCATATCACCCTCTTTTATTATAATTTCATCATTTTTTACCAAGGTACTCTCATCGGGGAGAAACAAATTAAGAGAATAATCAACCCAATGGCTCATCCCAAATAGTGAGATCACTAGGAGGAGTGTTAAATATATCTTCTTTCATAATGATGTCCTTATGGGTAGGGTCAATTTTGGGAGAGGGAATAGCACTATTTATTAATTCCTCATCTTTAAGAGGGAGAGCATGAATAAAGGTGTTATTGAAATCATCATCTTGCCTCAAAATGTCCTCAATAGGCTCATTAGTGGTGCAGGAGCACCTAAGGACTAGTCAATTTGTCAATTAGGTGTTTTGAGTCTTTAGAGTGAGGGATTAGGTCTATTTTGATTCAATAAGGTCTATTGAGACCATTTGTAATGTTATTTCATGTTTTTGGGTCTATTGGTTAAAGTTGGAGTCATGATTTTCAAATTTGTAAGGTTGCTCAAAATGTTGTCACTTTTGTCATAAGGATAAGTTATACTGATAAGATGTCATTGGGGTAAGAAGTTGTCATTACTATTATCGGGATAGGTTAAATCGATAAGGTATCATTGTTGTTATCGGGATAGGTTAAACCGATAAGGTATCGTTGTTGTTATCGAGATAGGTTACCTATCGGATTTGCAAAATTTTGTTTGGCCGACTTTGAATAGTTATTCCGATAAGGTATCAATATTGGCATCGGGATAATTAACCTCATAAAGCTTCATTGTGGTGAAAAGTTGTCATCGTAATAGTTAATCCGATAAGGTTGTCATCGGGATAATTTACACTATCGGGATTGCAAAATATTGGTTAGCTGACTTCAATGGGTTATTCTGATAGGCATTTGCATGTCTTGTTCAGCATAAGCTATACCAAAATGAGTGACATCAGAATAGTTTGTTACGTCAGGATTACTGGAATTTGTTGATCCGCCTTGAAAAGTTATTCCGATGGGAGATTGAAAGTCATGATCGAAGTTGTTATTCTGATATCGATAGTCAGTTTTGGTCTATTAGTTTAGCATTTCTATTGACACCTGTGTCCGATAGCGACTTATCAGTTTTTTAATTTGAACAGTCATGTAGTCCAACGATCACGACGGGAAAATGCAAATTTGGTATAAATTGTATGAGCAACGAGAGAGGGAGAGAATTGGAGGAATTCTGCAATGTAAATCTTGTAACTATTTTTCAAATTTGAAATCATTGCCACCAAATTGGAAGTTTATTTTCTGTTATTCGCTTTGTTTTATGTAATTTGCTCTAATTCAGTATTTGCATATTATTGTTTGGATTCAAATTGTTTAAGTGAGCACATGTGGGTGTATAGTTGAGGTTTATCTTCCATTCGTTGATGATTTGAAATTCTAAGTTGTTAAAAGGATTTTGTAGACTGTTCACGAGGTTGCCTGTTAGCTAGGCTAATTAGGGTTCTAATAGAGAATTGATAATTTCTCCATGTTTTGGTTGCCAGAACACCCTGAAACTTGGTGTGAGGACCCAAGAGGGCTAGAAGATAGCTATAGTTACAATTATGGTTGCTAATTTGAGCATTTAAGTTTTTTTCCTTGTAACTTGACTATTGAATTTGTAGAAAAGAGTCCCTGTAGGGGTATTCTATGTTTTGAATGTTGTGAGTCTGAAGGAAGGAGTCTTTGTATTGCATCAATTAGGAAGGGGGTGAAGAGTCATAAGAATGTGTAAGGAACTATCATGGTGCAAAGACAAGTTAGACAAAGGCTGACATAGGTAAAATGGGGTTCAGGGTAGTGCCCCAAAAAAAAATTGGCATGACAATTTTTTTAAATGTCTTTTTTTTTACAAAATGTAATCGAAGAAACAATGCAAGCAAAGAAAGTAAACTTAATGTCTAAGAAATGAAGCAATTATGTGACACACTAAATGCAAGCATAAAAGTGCATGAACTATTTATTTAAGATATGAACACACAATGCATACAACAATACTTTGGGGTTTTTAATGTTTTTGATAGAAATAAAACATGCAATAACAAGATCTAATAAAAAAATGCAGATCTAAAGAGGTTGGATTCATGTCAGGTTCACCAAAATGTGATGGCAAAAAATGGGATCAGGTAGTTTAGGACCTAACCCCACTTTCCTCCACACATTGGAATACAAAAGAGCTTAGGGAGATATTTCACTTTGACTACTTCTTGTGAGAGAAAAAGAGAGTCAAGCAATATCTCTCAAGGTTTCTATTCCTTTGTTGTAAATGAATAGGAGATGTACAAAATATGAGGCAATAACCAACTATGCTAGGAGATGAACAATGAAGCAAACATAAACTGAAAATGCAAAATTTGACTGAACTAAAATTGAGAAACTAAAAGAACTGGAAAATGAACTCAGAGGTGCACTTGTCACTGAAATTTGATGTTGATTGTAGAGGACCAAGGTGCCACGTCTCGGTACTTGAAGTTACAGAGGGTTGAGCTTCTAGATCTGAGATTCTGAGACACACAAATGCAGAACTACCAAAAAATGGTGCAAAATAGGGAGGACCAGGGCGCCACGCCTTGGTCCTTGGAAATTGGGATCTAGCTTTGAGAATAAGTTTGCACCTATGTGTTCCATCGGTCCCGAAATTCGTGTGTTTGTCGGATTCTTGTACCTGCACTTGCAACTTGAAAAATGGTGTCTAGGTGGCTATATAGGGTCTTGCCTTAGTCAAACCCCTTGTTTTGGTGGTTTCCACCTCCACAAGTAGCTGATAATGTATTGAAAATATGTGTACAAGAATCTTGTGCATATGCAAGATCCTAAACGAACAAGAAAGTAAATCTAGAGTTCTACCTTACACTTTGGATAGAAAACCCTAAATGTTTGTAAATATTAAGAAGCTCAAAAAAGACATGAAAATAACATGAAACCATATCAAACCCTAAGGGAGAGGTACAAGCCAATCAACAGTCTGTGATCTCCTATTATTTTTCAGTGTCTTCAAAGCTCCTAAATAATGTTGAAGATGATTGATGTAGACTTGATGAATGCTTGATTTACTGATTGTAGACTCCACATAACCTATACTTTCACTTTGTAAGAGGCTCCTTCAATTGCTTGTAGGTGAATCCTTCAAATGAGGAAAGGAAAGGCTATATGTATAAAACCCTAACTTTGTTTTGAGTCATAGACCGACCTAGAAATGATATTTTTCATCAATTTCTTAGATTTAAACATTAAAATATCACCAAAACATGCTCCCAAAATTCAGGGAGAAAAAGTCGGGACTGGGTAGCTAGCTACCTAGTCCGACCAACTTTTTTGCCAAATTTTTTAGGAAGCAAGATATTGTGATTTTAGAGCTAATTCCAAAAGTATGTGGGAATTTGAGATTTCTAGATTTGCAAAATCGGGCCTAGACCAGGGCATTGCACAGCCTAGTCCTTCTGCAAACGAGACCAAAATAAGCAATCAAGGGTGTAGGCAACTCATAGTGGGACCTACCAAAGGGTGTACATGACATCAATGTTGAATAGTCAGGCTTGAACAGACCTAGAGGAGGGATGACGATAGGATGCTCTAAAGTGGAAGCACAAACATGAGGTGGAAATTAGACCAGTGACAACTACCAATGCTACATCCACAAGATAAACACATATGCAACATCTCAAAGAAGAAATACATAATCAGTGCTCCAATCTCAAATAATTACAAAATTCAACCTCACATCAGTATCATGCATAACAAAGACAATCAGGCATAACATGTTGATTTCCAAGACTCAAACACTAGAATCAATGCTAGACCTAATTTGCCAAACAAACCCACATAGAAGTAACCCTATATCAATAAGAATCATCCAAGAAGTCATGCAAACTTGTAACTATCTTCATCGAAAATATCTTGAATCCAATCACATCAAAAATATGCATATCACAGATTTTCGTTAACATGTAAAAGTTACAAAATCATCTTTGTAAATCTAAAATCCATCTAAACATCCAAACGTTCACATTATACATTTTGTTTGAACAATAGAAATACCATAAATCTACCAAACAATTGAAAATAAAAGATCACTGCAACCCAAGAAAGGAAAGGACATTTGTCCAAGAACTTAAACCATATGAAACATATCAGTTCCACAACTCTTAAAGAGGTCAGTGTATTATCTTCCTATGCTTTCATGTAATCATGGGATAAAACCATGAACCCAGCATAAGCATTCGATTTCGTAGTCCAAATAGTTGGTGTATCTCCATGTGACCGGGATGTTTATACTCGTCCAACATGAAAACCTTCTCACTACACATTACCAAAAGGTAAATGAACAAAACCAACAAACAAGAAGATGCATACATATTATCAAAATCCATGAATATCCATAAGCATGAACAACTCCATAAATATCCATAAGCATGAGCTTCAAATGCCTAACATAGATCACGTTGATAATATTCATAGTTTCCAATCTCACAAATCTGCAAAACAAAGTTAACTCACAAAACATTCATTGCAGCCCCATAAGCCTTTCAACAACCTTTAGTTCCTTCTAAATGATTCCCACAATATTGCCAAGTTAAGAAACCAAAAATAGAGGAATACCCAAAACCCATAACCTTTAGCTCTAATACCAAATGTTGGGAAATAAATAGATTCAATACCCAAGATTGTGAAAATAAATCTATCCAATAAATTATTCAAAGGATCATATTCAAATTTTGGATAGCAGCAATAAGAAAATATGAAACTCATATGCAAATCTGAAAATTAAGTTGTCTTTATTGTGAAAAACCCATGAATAGATCCTTCTTCTTTATGATGCCAAATATTAGCCTGTTAACCATGCTTAATAAACCTATCTTATGTGAACTTATAACAACAATAAATAATGATTAATATTAACATAAGATAACAACAATAAGGCATAAAGTGCAATATAACATCAATACATAACAAGGGATTTACATGGAGAAACCTTGCAGGAAAAAAACTCCAATAAGAAAAGAATATAATCTTGTATTAACAATAATAAAAGTGCTTACATTATGATCACTTTCATTCTCCTATTTTCCTCCACCATAGCAGAACCTATGTGCATGTGAACAACCTCCTTATGCCTTCCATCCATTCTTCATTCCTAAAAAGAAAACTACATTCAACTATTCCACATTTTGTTGCATATATAATCTACACCTGAAAGTTGAATTTATAGAATAGGAAGAGCTCTAAAACCACCAATAAAGGTTCCCAAAGAAGACTCTTCATTACTCACGACCACAACCCTTGGAATGCCTACACGAAACTCAAAAAGACATTGTTTTGGCTTCTAATAACTTTCCTCCAACATGGACACCTATACTTGCAAGATAAACATTACATTAAATGTAATAAATGATCAAAAATCAAGAGACACGTGTTGCCTCTTCCATACTCCCACTTGGAAAAACCCATAGTTCACTCTTTTTCTACTTTATTAAGTCATTAAATATCTTATTCTAGACATCCATAATTGGAGAAAATAATATTAAATATTTGTGCTCACAACCCACTTTTATTGTTGCTAGTGTAACCTATCACCCCTTATGAATGTATTACAAACAACGTTGAGAATTTAAAATTACAAATTATTTTCCTTTAATAATTTTGAAGTGCCTTAGGACATTTTCCAAGGATGTTGGAACCATGTCATAGAATTTACAAGTTAGATGGTGCCTTAATCCTAACAATGACTCCTACATGTCCTCGTTTTTGTAGTTGAAATCTACATTTAAATGTTTCTAACATATTTCTACATCCGAAAGGTTGAATTTATAGAATGAAAAGAACTCCAAAACCATCAATAAAGATGTCCAAATATCCTTTTCATTCCTCACGACAACAACTCTTGGAATGCCTCCATGAAATTCAAAAAGAGATTGGTTTTAGCTCCAATACTTTCCCTCCAACTTGGGCACCCATTCTTGCAAGATAAACGTTACATTAAATGTAATTGATGGAATGCCAAGAGATAGATGTGTCATCTTCCAAGAATCTACTTGGAGAAGCCCAAAGGTCACTCGTTTGTCCACTTCCTAAGTCATTAATTTTCTAATTATAGGCATTCATATGTGGAGGAAATAATATTAAATAATTGTGTTTGCAACCCAATTTACTATTGCTAGTGGAACTCATCACCCCTTATGAATGTATTACAAAGAATAGTGAGAAATAAATATTACAAATTATTTTGCCAATACATCCTAAATGCCTTAGGACACTTTCCAAGGATGTTGTAGCTATGTCATAGGATTTACAATGTAGATGTCATCTTAATCCTAAAGGGTAATAAAAAACACCTAGCTAAGTCTTTCCCTTCAGGAGGCTTACTAGTTGATTTTATCACCCTAAGAGACAACCTCAACCACATGTTACTACTGGGATATAAAAAGTGGGGAGAACAAAAAGTTATACCCCAATCTAGTCACAATGTGTCTAGTGAAATCCTGATACCTAGATGATTACAAGATGGGGGTACAAGATCGGTTTGATTTCCTCATAGAAAAGTCCTAACTCACACTTGTAATAGACTAGTATTCATGGTTGTGTTTTATGTACCTTACATATTTTGAGAACTCACCTAAAGCTCTTGTAAAGCCTAGATTAAGACCTTTGATTCGTTAGACCTTGTGGTGCACAATAGTTGAGGGAAAGTACTCATATTGTGCCTCCATATGGTGAGATAGAGTTTACTTTAGGCAAGTCTAGTCCTTGGAGGTAAGGAGTGTAAGGTGGTACATGATCTTGCATTCCCTAGCTATCCAATTTTTGTGGTAGATAGCAATGATGGGATGGATGTTGCCTGTAACATGCAAAAATTTGTGCAAATTTGAAATAACGACTTTTTCATCTTTATAGCAAAAAAGAAGGAAAAAAAAACTTGCAACTTTTTTTTTCTTACAACATTGAATTGAAACTTGAATTGAATAGAGATCTATGCTGTAAGCAAAAATAGTAGAGACGAATGTAAACTTTAACATTACAATTTAAATGAAAAGAGAGGTATAGAAAAAAAAAAAAATTCCAGGTGCCAATATTCTGAACTTTCATAACTTTATCAACAAACCAATGAGGAGGGAAAGTATCATCAAGACGCTTTTCCACCCAACCATGGACTTACTAGTCCCTTGTGCCATATCCAGCTGGATTGGCCTGACCCTTCGCAAGGAGGTAACAAAAAGTCTAACTCATGTCATCTAATCTGATGGATAATCCTACACAAATCCCTAGTCGGTCATACACTATAGGCTACCCCTAACTAGTATGACCTCTGACTGGATTATGTATCAGGATTGTTGGGTTGGATTAAATTCCTGAAGGTATCCAAGTCCTCATTTTTGTCTCTATGCTATTGCATTCTGACTCTGTGAGGCTCATTGGTTGTCATTGATGTTTGGACCCAATTTCACATGTTGGTCAACAAACTTGAGGTGACTTACTCTTTTATGGTGTAGCCTATCTTTTTGTCAAACCCCTAGATTAATGAAGTTCATAGTTCACACTTGTGCCCTTGAGCTAGCAACCTGCTCTCTCATGAGTACAAGATTGAATCCATGATTGGTGGACATGCATATTTCACTACTCCTCTTATAATGTCTCGATTTCCCACACAAATTCATCAGTCTAAAATTAAAGTAGTTAATTAGTTCACATTTCACCCAGTTCCAATATTGTAACCCATTAAAGTAGCCCAAGCGTGGCCTTTATTAGCTAATATTAACCATTGAGTTGCTTATGGTTTTAACCCTTCATGGATGCAACTTGAACTTTTAGGTATCAGTTCTTTCCTAAAAACTTAATTAGTGGATGTCCACTTGACCATTCATTGGATTTAAATCACATAGTTCATATTTTGAGTTTGAACTTTATTCTCCACTGAGTATCCAAGCTTATTTGAAATTAAGATTCAACCTTACTGTATTTAAAGGCATTCTTGTTCCCCTCTAGATTCACTATTTCAAGGTCTACCTCTAAAAAATATTACCTTCGTGTGAAAAAGATAGGGTAGGCAACGAAGTATCTAACCCTCAAGTTTATACCAAATTTCTATATTTAGCATGAATTATGAATTAGAATTGTCACTGTTCCATTTCGGAAAGCTTAATATCGATCATTTGTATTTTAAGGAACACCATTGAGTACCCTTAGTCTAGCTAACCCTTTTCATACTAAGGATTGATTAAGCATCATCCATAAGTGAGGGTTGCTAACTAGTTAACTCTGGCTCGATGAGCTTTGGAACTGTTATAAATTACCAATAATCATCTAACAGCAGAATTAATTTTAGAGATGTTACTAGTTATAAGTCTCTCTCTTGGCCCTTTTGTGGATTTGACTTATATGTCTCAGTCACATTCCACGAAATATTGCATCTACCAAAATATTTCCTAGGTTACAATTAGTGATACAAATGAACCCCAGTCAATGAGATTCTTGTTTTATTTTTCTCATAATCAATGCATAAATCATTAGAAAATACAACTAACCCCCTATATTACGAAAAGTAAATGGCTTAAGAGCCACTAGTTGCCCATATGTTCTTTAAGTTTTGAATGAACATCATGTATGACATGTCTTTGTTGTCATTGCAATGTCTAAGTAAATATAATTGAAATGTTAACTGCATTATGGGTTATATTGTTTTTCCCTTACCCATTTTCCTTCCTAAACTAGGGTTTTAGTTTTCAACACATGCTAGAGAAGGTTAATCTCAAATTGAATGATCAGCCTCACTGTTGTGATATTTTTTAGATTTGGATAATTTTGAGATAGCTCAAAATAAGAACATGAATTCGTCATAATACAAGTCTTTTAGTATGCATACCCTCTATTCTGAGTGGTATTATTTTGCATATCTTTAACCAGTTATACTCTCCAAATTTTTTTGGGTTATAACCCACATGCATATACATATATGTTTATATTCCTTCATGTAGTTTTATATAGTTAGGCATTTATGTGTATCTTACACATTTTCAAAATAAGAAACTAAACCAACCTTAATGTACCTTCTCAATGTACATCTTATTTAGTGTCAAAAGAATTGTTCTCGGATGCTATTAATAAACACAATGCATCATACAGTTCCAGATGTCAAGGGTTTTCTATCTTATTTCTTTCAAAATAAAAAACAAACCCTATGAATTCTGCTACATTTGCACTATATATTTGTAGTCATATTAACCTTTTCAAAATTCACGTGAATACATTAATAATATGAGCGTATCTCCCAGAGATTATAGGGGTTTAAGCACTCAACACACAACCACACTGGAAATGCAAATACATAGCCATTTTGAGTGTGCACGGCCATGTTATGTATGCACAACCATGGTTGTGTGTTATTATTTTGTGCATTAAAATATATTTTGTTTTTATCTACAAGGAAAAACATAGTTATACAAATATTTCCTTGTATTCTTCTTTTTCGCTACACATAAGAGTTTATACCATAGCTATGCAGTATTGTTCTCTATGTAATAATATTTTCCCATTTCTAAATAAGAAAAGATTTACAAACTATGTTGTATATTCCTAATACGTATTTTTTAAAGCTTAAGGTTTATACATAAAGCATGACCTGGAAAAATGAAGAGAAAAGTGATTGGAAATGGCTTCCTACACAACGCCTTAACTTTGGAAACCTCTGAGTTTTTCTAAAAGCAGAACTTTTGTATTTTTTTTGGCCCAAAAATGAACTTCCAGTAAGAAATAATATATATCGCCCTTCCAGAAAATGCATATTAACTCCACTATTTGATACCTTCATTTTGAGTCAATATGAGCTTTAATGGGGCTCAAGAATTATTTAAATTAAACTAATTCAAATATAAAATCCCCCTTTTATATATTTAACTTTATTAAAATAGCCATAATAGAATCAGCTAATGCAATTTTAATTTAATTATTCAGAGTAATAATAGATAAATTAATAATAATAACAAATTAACTTGAAGTACCAATCTATGATTTAGAGTCGTGAAACCCTAAAATCCTTATACAAACCAAATTAGGGTTATCTGACACGACATGCTGAAGAAAAACATGATCAACATAAGAAGACTTGACTCATTTACGGTCAGGGTTTCCAGATGGCATGAGTTCCCTTTCATTTACCTCTGACCTAATGATACTTCCCCTCCCTTCTCGAAGGACGAAGAACTCTTGCACACACTTGGCCAGTTCAAATAATTAGTCTGAAATCTTGTCATAACTTTGACATTTCGAAAATAAAAATCAACAAAGTAAAACATCTTAAATGTCATCATGTTAAATAGCAAAACATCAATTTAAAACTTGAGTTGTCATTTCATTGCACTGAGCACAAAAACCATCTAGGGCATCATCACTCAGTTATAACATAAACATCTAGTGCATGATTAACATCGCGTAAATATCGCATAAAACAACAAGGGCACAAACAACATGGCATAATGTAGCGAAAAAACAACTAGGGCACAAATGGGATGTAACGTTGTCTTTCAATTAGAGTGGAGACAAAAGTTGCCATTGCGATTCCATGATGAATAACACATCCACTTGACTAATTTTTGGATTGTGCGAACATGCTCTATGTGTCTTTATGTGCAAAACTTGTCCATTCCGTTTACCCTTATCACCTTGAAAATCAATTCAGTCAGTGTCTCTTTATTTTTGCTCAAATATCTTGCCAAAAACCAATCAAAATAGTCAAACTATCATCTAGTGCCTATGTCTTGTTGTGAGGTGCCTATGTTTAATTTTAAGGCTCCTATGTTAGATCTCAAGATTTTTGTGTCTTGTTTCAAACTTGAGGCACCTTTGTCTCATCCTAAGGCATGTGTGCTTGATTTTGAGGGTTGCATCTTTAGGCACCTATGTCTAGTTTTGATCCTGCCACAACTCTACCTCATCCCAAGGTGCCTCTATCACATCTTGATGTGCCTCTATTCCATATTAGGGTGCCTATGTATCATCTTGCAATGCTTGTGCCACTTTGACCTAAATTAAGCACTCCATAGCCCCAATGTAGAAGCTTGGATGTTGCAAAACTAAAACAAACCTAGAAAGACCATTGAAGGCCATCGTTCTAAACATTACATCAATCATTTTCAACCCATTTAACCAAAAACCCTAATCATATATATATATATATATATATATATATATATATATATATATATATATATATAGTCAATAGATCTTTGAACATCATTGACCCCAATAATCATCCGCTAACTCGAGAGACAAGAACTTGGTTCAAGCACTTTTCTACCCAACTAAGAAGCTTACAATTCCTAGAATATTTCATAACATGCAGGTTACCTGACCTTGCATGAAATGCCTAACTACCTGGAAACAATAGGTTGGACAAAAACCTCGATGCAATATGATATATCTACATGCATTTGTAATAATGGAATGCAAAGTTCTACTAGTAGGGTATGACAAAGAAACATAATTTATAGCTTTCTAGGGTAGTTCATTTATTTCAATGAATACATGACTTTGATCAAAATACTTTCTTTTGGTGTAATTATTTATTCATATAAGATATAATTACACCTTACTTAAGTTGACTTGGGATAATGCATCTCATAGTACTTTGGATATGAGACACTTAGGGAAGTGTGTACATAGGGATGATGTATGTAGGAGAAATTCCACCTTTTGTGGTCTTATCTTCTTGTTACATTCCACCTTTGGTGGGTGATCCACCTCTTGTGGAATATTATTGCCCTTGTTTCTCATTGAGCCACATGGCATGATTGTGTGCTCACATATCCATATGGCCTTGCCTTTATAAGAAGACTCATCTACACTGTATGTAATTTTGGATGATCCAATTGATCATTATTTTGCATCTTAATTATAATACAGTTTATTCTTATCAAATATTTTGTCTCTCTCATTGTGTTATTCAACGTGCTCTAGATCTTGGCTATCTTCAACAAATTGTTACATGCTATAAGATCCATTAGGGCTTCATTGAATAGTCTATTTGGAGATATTTTGGAGCATTCATATTTCGGATCTGGGTAGCTGCACATTTTGGAGGTATCCTATGGCGATTTTGACCTCACCATTGCGTTCGGGATGTTAATTTTAGGATCAGACCGACAATAGTAAGCAAAAAATAACAAATGAAACACACATAATACAGCAGTACCCTGGGAAAACCTCCCTCTTGGAGGTGAAAAACCCAGCAACAGAAAATCTAAGATTATATTAATTAAACTTAACAACGGATTTACAATCTTACTTCACACATGAAGCTTACTTCAAATTAGGGCACACATTAAGCAAATTTATCTGAGATATACTCTACTGTAAATACTTCAATGTTCTGAATGCTTGGCTTGGATATGACTTGTTGTCCCTAAGAATGAATTCACAAGCCCTAGTTGAAAGTTTGCCACCTCTAGAAAAGGTTCGCCAACCTTGAATGATAGTTTGCCTGACTTACCTGGAGGTAAAGATGAATTTGTTGCCCAAGATTGTAGTTCATTGACCTCATCTTTGAGTTCGCTGCCTGAAGGGAACACTTGGACAAATTCGTTGTTGTATTAGATTCGCAAAGGTGAAATGATTATTATGATTCTTGATTGTAACTTGTATATATATGTAATTACACTACCCAGATTGCACTAGGTCAGCCTTGTGCAATTTGTATTTACAATAACAATTTGGCGCCCAAAATAGGACATGCCCAATATGAATTATAAGTTATATGCTTTGGGGCCAGACCAATATATGATATACAAGTTACATGATTTAGGTCTTGCCCAATACTTATAGCAAGTTACAATTACAAGTTACATGTTGTCGCCCACTTAGGGCTAGACCCAAACAAAATTTACATATAAAATTATGCCATCATTATGGCTAAACCCGACAGGCCACTTAGCCATCATATGTACTAGGTCGGCCCTAGAAGGATCCGACCTAGCTACACATCAACACTCCCTCTTAGTTAGGGAGGATTCCTTCTCAATAATCGAGTCACATAGTGACAACCATCATGGCTACTCCCATGAAAATGCAAATGATCACAACCACCATGGCTACTCCCAAAGGGTGGGTCCATCATGGCTACACCCATGGATGGAAAAACAAATGAACACAAGTGCCCATTACGCAATCGTGATGTCATCATATCAACATAACGTTCACCATAGCTACTCTTAGAGGGTGAATAAACACAAGTGCTAAATCATGACATCCACCATACCTACTTGCAGAGGGTGATTTCACCATGCCTACTCGCAAAGGGTGGAAGAGGGCTTTCACCTCAAACTTCCCCCAAAGAAGAGTGCATTACCACCATGCCTACTCATAGAAGGTAGTGTATGCGGGAAAAGCGGGTCGATAGAACTCAAAATGTGAAAATATTCTAAAAGACTTGTCCACACACACACACAAGACTTCTTAGTGCAAGCTATAGAGTAATGAAGTATTACTCAGCTTCCCAAGGTGGGTCCCATGGTTCTCTATCTTACAATGTCCCTCAAACTAATGTTTTTGCTCTCAGATCACTGAGCAAAATGGTTTAGGGATGGCAAATGCAAGAACGAGGGATACTTTTGTTGATTTAATATGAGATGCATCCTAAGCTATGCATGATGCTAGAAATGCAATAAACTAACTATAAGATGACAAGATTAGTATAAATATTATCCTAACATACTATATTAGTTCAATGATTTAAGCTATATGATAATAGAAATACTCTAAAATGCATATTTAGATTAATTCCTATTGAAAAGAGAGGCTAAAATGATGAGCATAAATGGTATGAAAGCTTGAATGTATTTGAGCATAAGTACGATACTACAAATTTGGAGGATGATTTAAAATGGAGGAATGAGAGCTCTATTTATAGCAAAAACAGGGCAATGGATGGTCAGGATTGAAAGAGTTGATCAAGGGTTGAGTTTGAAAGTTGGGGATCCATGTTTGCAATTTGCACCAATGAAATGGTGACAAGTGTCAACATAGGGTTGGGTTGAGAGAAGGGGTTGGAGACATTAAATGCCTGAGAAGACCTTATGGTTATCTAGAGGGTAAGGGTCAAGTCTAAGTTAAGATTACTCATTGGATTAAGAGTTAATCCAAGGATAAACCCTTGTGCAAATGATTAAGAGATAATCATGGTCAAAGCATTAAAGGCTTGATGAGACCCTTGGGTTGGATGAAGGTTGAGTTAAAAGAAATTCTTTAACCATGTAAGAGGGTTTGAGTTAACCATTAATGGTTATGAAAACTTTGGGGAATTAAGCGGTTGAAGACTTGAAGCCTTTAATGGTTATCAAAGACTTTGAGGATTTGAGAAGTGACTTCCCCTTGCTTAGGGATGTGACAAAGCTTAGAAGATGGGTTAGGCTAATTAGAAGCGATTAGAAGAGTCTAGAAGGGTTTAGAAAGGGGTTTTGGAAGGCAAGTGGGAGATGTAGGATTTTGCAAGTGGATGGAGGGATAATAGGATTTAATTGAAATAAAGTTAATTTAATTCAATTTGGTTGCAATTTGGGGAAATTAAATAAATTAGATTTATTCAATTTAGGATAACTATTTAATTAAATTTGAATTTAATTAAAAGTGGATAGGGGTGGTTTAATTGAATAAAATGATTTATTCATTAAATGGGTATAGTGAATTTAATTAAAATAAATTGAGTAATTTACTTAATTAAATAGAGGAATGTGGGTAATTTAATTAAATTGGATTTAATTAAATAGAGAAATGAACATAAAATATTCATTTAGAAATATGGTCATTTTTAGACGTCTACAGGTAGAACAAGGGCTTTCACCTCAAACTTCTCTCGCAGAGAAGAATGCATTAACAAGGGATTGCGCCTTGAACTTCTCCCTCATAGAGAAGAACTCATTAACAAGGGATTGCACCTCGAACTTCTCCCTCATAGAGAAGAACTCAATAAAAAGGGCTTTCACCTCAAATTTCTCCATCATAGAGAAAAATTCATTAACCAAATCTTCATGATGACGTAGCTCCCTCTAAAGCTAGAATGTCAGGCTCCCTCTGAAGTTGAGACATCTGGCTCCCTCTAAAGTTGAAATGTCAGGCTTCTTCTGAAGTTGAAAAATGACATTTCCTCCTTCTAGAACAAGAACCCTTCTAAATTGACATTTGATCTTGACTCCTCCTGAGGTGTTCCTATGTCAACTTCAGTAGAAGAAGCTAGAGGAGTAGACCTAGATTTGCACTCTCGAACAATGTGTACCTAAAACATTGAATGTGAGATAAGTCCTTTTTCGGAATAGGAGTTGTACCTCTATATCTATCTCTCTTTCTTCTTTTGCCTCTTTCCATAGAAGTGTGTGTAGCAAGGACTTGATTTTCCACATTATAATGATTATGCTCAATTCCTCTTAATATCAACCTTCACTCTTCTTGAAATACAATCAGCACAAAGGCGATCAAATTTGGGAAATTTGGATCTCCCACTTATGCCTTGGATAAATGGCTCCCAAGAGTGAGGAAGGTCATTCAACACTAGCATGACAAGATCCTTGTCCACAACTTCATCTCCAGTGGCGCTAAGCTAATCTCTCAATTCTGCAATCTTCTTGACTTGGTGAAGTTGTTGCCTCAATGCAAGTGCTCTACTTGTGTTGTTGTCTCATACATCCCTTCCAATGTTTTGAACATATCTCTAAGCTAAAGACATCTTGGAGATGATTGGAACAAGATGATTCTTCATGGAGTCAATCAGGATCTTCTTGGCTTTGACTGCATTCTTCTTGAATTGGAGTTTCTCCTCTCGATCTTCAGGGTTGGGCTGATCTTTTCCTTCTACAAACTGAAGTAGATCATTTTCTTTAAGTGCAAAAGGACTCTAACCTTCCACGAGGTAAAGTTCAAAGCTTCGTCAAGTCTGTCTTCAACCTTTAAACCGGTCACCATCTTCAAAGCTAGAAATGGCGTGAAGAATGTGAAGTAGAAGCGTTGCTATCACAAAGTCTTATCAGAACCGAATCAACCTTAGCTCTGATACCATGTTAATTTTAGGATCAGACCGATAACAGTAAGCAGAAAATAACAAATGAAACACACATAACACAGCAGTACCCTGGGAAAACCTCCCTCTTGAAGGTGAAAAACCCAACAACAGAAAATCTCATATTATATTAATTAAACTTAGCAACGGATTTACAATCTTGCTTCACACATGAAGCATACTTCAAATTAGAGCACACATTAGGTAGACTTATCTTCCATATACTCTACTGTAAATACTTCAATATTCTGAATGTTTGACCTGGATATGACTTGTTGTCCCTAAGAATGAATTCACAAGCCCTGGTTGAAAGTTCGCCACCTCTAGACAAGGTTTACCAACCTTGAATGATAGTTTGCCTGACTTAGCTGGAGGTAAAGACGAATCCGCTGCCCAAGATTGTAGTTCGCTACCTTAAGGGAACACTTGGACAAATTTGCTTCAGAATTAGATTCATAGAGGTGAAATGAAGATTATGATTGTTGATTGTAACTTGTATATATATGTAATTACACTACCCAGATTGCACTAGGTCGGCCTTGTGCAATTTGTATTTACAATAACAATTTTGGCACTCAAAATAGGACATGCCCAATATGAATTATAAGTTGTATGTTTTGGGGCCAGACCAATATATGATATACAAGTTACATGGTTTAGGTCTTGCCCAATACTTATAGCAAGTTACAATTACAAGTTATATGTTGTCGCCCACTTAAGGCTAGACCCAAACAGAATTTACATATAAAATTATGTCATCATTATGGCTAAGGCCGACAAGCCACTTAGCCATCATATGTACTAGGTCGGCCCTAGAAGGATCCGACCTAGCCACACATCAACACGCGAGGTCTTTTCCATGAATTTTGAGTATAAATTTGTCTATATTTGGTAAAAAGTGAATTTCAGGTCTTAGAGGAAAAATTTGCCCAATTTGGGTGTACGAGCATACTTGCTTTTCGGCCCCCGCGCCTTTATCTCCCAGCCACATTTCCTTTGACCTTTCCATTTTCCAACGGCCTCTGCTTCGTTTCCTCAACCAACAGACATCACCATCGATTCTTTCTTTAGCAACCCCATCGACAATAGCTACTCACAATCTTTAGCAGCCACCCTTGCAACTTCAGCAACCGCCCCTAGGCTCCACCAGCCACCCATCTCCGCTCATCCCTAGGCTCCTCTTTCCAGCGAACGCTTGGCACGGCCACTATTTGCTCCCGACACCATGTCTTCTACCACATGACCCACTATAATTAGTCATTGTCAATGACACAGTCACCACGTGGCATACATCGATTTGGACACACTACTCTGTCATCGGTCCAGTCATCAACCAGCCAGTACCACTTGTCTATACGGCAAGTGTCGAGTCACCTGTCACAACAGCATACGGAGTCCCCTTAGCATACACATCAACATCACATTGTCATACGACGTAACCCAATCAGACTGCCACCTCAGCATTCTATACTGCACAGTCAACAAATTTGTACACACAGTTGGCTGCCATGTCACTGTACGTCCAAGCCATGTCAGCAGCCACGTAATCATTCCGTACAACACGTCTTCCGTACGGATCAATTAATATTTGCCACATGTCTGATTTCTGTACGGTACAATAGCCATGCAAGGGTGCGACAACCTGATGACGATCATAGGACCATCAAATTTAACATCGTAAAATACTGACGTCAGCAATTTTTGGAAGTTTATCAAGCCCCTTTCATTGAGCTTTTTGGTTTCGCAAGCCGAATTTGGAGGCCCATAACTTGTTCATTTTAGCTCCTTTTTGGTACAATTTTTGGTTTTATTTGGGCTGATTTTTCATGCTCTTTGTAGTGGTGGTGGAATTTTCTAATTTCGGTGGATAGATTTTTCAAAAAATTTACTTTTTACAACTATACATGTCCAATCTTCAATTTTGCAACTTTAGAGGCTTTGTTTGGGCTCATACGACCTCCTTTTCAGGTGCTGTTTTTTTTTAGTGCATAATTTTTTGTCTAGTTTCATAATCCGCCATCAATTTGCAGTGATTTTGAGTAGAAATTGTACTTTCAGTATTTTGTCATTTTTGGTCTATTTGGTACTTGTATTTTTCTTGGATCTTTTCTTAGATCTCTTGCAGTATTTGTTGGGGTCTATTATAGCCTATTAAGGTAGTTGTAAAGTTGAAATTAGAAGTCCACCTTGCTTTGTTTTGCAAGTGGCCATTGTACACGCATTAAGTATAAAGTGCCAAATCATCATTTTTTTTTAGTTTTTTTTGGAGGGGGGGGTTCTTTAATTGAGTGAATTTAGAGAGGTGTCTTGTGTGATTGTGCTTCTTGCTATCTTGTGTTTTTTCATTTTTGTGCTATGGGTTCTCCTAAATTTCCACTTTTAACTCCACATAATTTTGCATCATGGAAAATTAAAGTATGGAGTAAATTAATAGAAAAATGACTCATTCATTATATAAATGGAACACTAACAACACCACTTGATCCTAATGCTCAAGTTGAATGGCTCACTAAAAATTGTATGGCACTTGAAAGCATGTATCAGATGACCTCATTTTTCACATTGAGAAATGTACTATAGTTAAAGAGGCTTGAGATATTTATGCCAAATTGTATGTTCAAGTTGATGAGATTATGGGCTACAAGCTTGATGGTGAACTCACAACATTGGATCACAAGGATTTTGATACAATTCAAGATTATGTCACGAAAGCAAATGAGCTAAGAGCTAAGAGTAAAGCTTAAGGATTCTGGCATTGATAAAAAGGATGCTCAATTGGTTTACAACTTGTTGGACAAGCTTCCATCAAAGTATGCAGCCTTTGTTTTTAGCTTTCACACCCATCGGTTGGCTCAAGGTGCCTCACACACTCCATCATTTGATGTATTCACGGAGATGTCGATACTTGAGCAAACTAAGTTAACCAAGATGGGGATTCTCAAATCTTCAAAGTCACAAGCTTTGGTGGCTAATAAAGGGAATCAAAGCAATCAAGGAAAAGGCAAGAGCCAAAAGCAACCTAAGCCAAAGCCACAACAAGATGGAGCACAATCATCCTCTCCACAACAAGGTGATTCTACATCCTCACCTAAGAGGAAATCATATAAGGACAATCTTTTTTGTGCATATTGCAAGAAGTCGGGACATGATGAACAACGTTGTTACAAGAAGGATATTGATGAATTGAAACATTTTCTTGAGAAGAATAGAATCGGTTTGCCTTCTAGAATGTCTACTTTGACTTCTTCCAAAGAAAAGGATAAAGGGAAGGATCAGACTTGGAGAGTAGAGCTATCATTGCAACTGGAGTGGTTGATCATGCATCTCGATTGTACTCCTTTTCACATTTTGGTCATATTGATAAGATTGATTCTTGACATATTGATTTAGATATCGAGGAGGATTTTGGGTACTTGAACTTGGGGATTCTCACATGTGAACCCATTATTGAGACTAGCATTTCATCTCCTCCTATTGATATCACATCACCTATTGCACTTGAAGATGTGGATATAGCAATAGTTTTGCCTTCTTGTGATTCAATACAATAGGATATTCCTTGCCTTACAGCTTCGGTTCATTGGGATGACTACTTGACAGACATTGCAGGTTTGTTTGTGGAGTCCTACATTGCAGATTTGGGAGAGATCATTGATGGCATTCATATTCTCTTTGATGAAGATAATCCTTCTTCGATTGTTGCAAGGGAACACTCTAACCCTCTTGTTCATTCTCTACATGATCATTCTTTTGAGGTTGACATGATTGTGGATACTTATGTACAACATTTGGAGGTCTCTTTATCCTTAAAGGAGACATGTGAGTCTTTGGATCTTGTTCTACATTCATCTCCACTAGATCTTAAAGTGCCTTTTTCAGCAGTGCCAATCAGTACACCACCTTTGGAGGGGGCTAACTTTCAACATCAACATGGGGACTCTTGAGCAATTTTTTTTCTATATCTTCCCTTCATGATTGGAGAGACTTCATGGATACACTTTTGGTTTTGTTTCTTCCTAAGGAGAGGAACGTTGTTTGATGATCGTGTAGCAGTTTTTTCATTCAGTTTTGAGCTTCTACCATTGGTGCAAATTCTACATTGAGGGGGGCTACTTGGTCTCTCTTCTTCTCTCTTGTAGGGGGGGGGAGGACTTTTTCCTCACATGGGGTTTTGTCCTTCTCATACTTCTTTGAGAGTTCTTTTGTATAGTTTTCATCTCTCTTTTGGGGGGGGCAGTTTTTTCCCATTAGGTTTTTCTCTCTTTCTAGGTTTGTGAGAGATTGTATTGGTTTGCGTGCATTTGCATTTGTACATAGGTACCTAACATGGCATCATAGCCAGATTCCATCTTGCATTGTTAGCTTAAGTGCATTCCCCTAAGTTGCACTTAAGGGGGGTGTTGGTGTAATAATTTATTCATATAGGATATAATTACACCTTACTTGACTTAGGATAATGCATCTCATAGTAGTTTGGATATGAGACACTTAGATAAGTGTGCACATAGGGATGATGTATGTAGAAGAAATTCCACCTTCTGTGGTCTTATTTTCTTGTTACATTCCATCTTCGGTGGGTGATCCACCTCGTGGAATATTATATTATTTCTCCTACCTACCCTTGTTTCTCATTGAGCCACATGTCATGATTGTGTGCTCACATATCCATATGGCCTTGCCTTTATAAGCAGGCTCATCTACATTGTATGTAATTTTGGATGATCCAATTGATCAGTATTTTGCATCTTAATTAAAATACAATTTATTCTTATCAAATATTTTGTCTCTTATTGTGTTATTCAATGTGTTCTAGATCTTGTATATCTTCATCAAATTCTTACACTTTCAATATATCAGTAAATCTTAAAACGAGGACCGACCTCTCTGTTTACCCTTATTCGACACTCATTCCCAAAAATGTAAACCCAACACACAAGGAAAAAAATATATTTTCCTTACAAAAAATTGCTCATGCATATACTTAAAATGAATTCAATTGTTTCTCTTATGATAGATACCATGAATTTGCATGCAATCAATCCCACCTCATGAAATCATGCATTTTAAAGTAATCACATATCCTCTTTTAATACAAATTTGAACTCTAAATAATTCATTGTGCATATGAATGTGTATAATCAAGCTTGGTCTATTATGATCATACAAACTGATACTTCATTTTCACGCCTTTGAAATAGGTAAGAAGAAGATTTCATTATAAGAATGAATAATAAGTAAAAATTACTATATTTCCAAAGTAAACATACAATTTTTTTCATATTTTTACAAAGTAGACACATATACACACTAGTATGTGTATATGTATATACATATTATGGAAATAAAGAGGCACATCATGCAAATCGATTTGCTTTGATTCATACATAAACAGGGACAACATGCATATCTATCATTTTTGCAAACAAAGAGCAAAAATAAGAGATTGATCTACATACTGTAAACCAAGAATCAAATGCTCAAAAAACTCTCCGTAACTTTCAAAGCTTGGCTTCAATTCATTGCCCTTCCCTGTATAATGATTGTTGTGTTTGGAAGAGTTTGATTCATTTGTAGAAGCGTAGCCTCCTCTTTTGCCTATCGAGCTCCATAAAACTTCTGTGAGTTGTGATTTAATGGAACTTTCCAACGTATTGCCTTGTATTGGCCTTTCTCCATGCCACAATTCACATCTCCCCTTGCATGCGATTAGACTGAGACTTCCTTTTGTATATTGGCCCCATTGAGTTGTGTTACCTTAAGCTAATATGCTTTTTGTCTCTTGAGATTTGAAAACTACAGTTCTATTTTTTCCTATCAGCTTCATACAAGCGTATGCATTTGAGTTGCATAGTGTTATTTCCTTCAGTTTTAATCCATGTGATAGCTCTATTAATAAGTTGAACATTCTCCATTTTACTTACATTTGATTTTTGCTTTAAAAGCATATCGATCTAAATATAGCTTTTGCTATATTTTATTTTTGTTTATAAACTTTTACTTGTATTATTTTATGAACAAAAGTAGATAATTTCATTGAAATAAAATATAACCAATCTTATTTTTACTTGTATTATTTTATGAACAAAAGTAGATAATTTCATTGAAATAAAATATAACCAATCTTATTTTTCAAAACAAGTTATTTACATAATAATGAGAAAGTAATAAAGGTGGTCCTTTTTTTCGCCTAACGTCTTATTTTCAAAACACAATGTAAGCAAGTACATAACCATAACATCATTCAGACATCACATTTAATTAATCTATGCATTCATGAAAATGCAAAATGTACATCATCAAAAAGCAATATGAGTTCTACGTGAGTGAGGATATACGTTAGGTACCATCATGCATATTATTACCAAATGGCTAGGAGACTTCTACCTCAGACAAGTTCTTGTCTTTGACCTGTACCTGCACTCACTTGCACTTCGATTCACATCAGCTGGTTAGTCCCATAATCATAGCTGAAGCACATGCAATATTCATAATCATAACATGATAACTTCAGAAATTTCTACTGAACAGTTGCATTCCAGATTGTTTCAGTCTGATTACTTAGCTAGTTTCTAAACAGTAAGAACCGCAATTTTTTCTCCTTTAAGAATGGAAAATTGAATTGTGTTATGTATGGACCTTATTTCTTGTGCCTAGGAAAACATGTTTTGAATGGTGAGATTTGACAATACATCTCGTTTCTGCTGTCTATGTAGGCTTTTTAAAACTATTCGACATCTTTTTTATCGTCCTTTTGCTAGAGTTCCATCTTGGAAAAAAATCTTGAATGGTTGGTCTGTTTGAGAAAAACAATCTGCTTCTTTCGAATATGTTTGGGCCAGAGTTATCAAATCGGCAGAAGGAAATTGTTGCTTATTGCTTTTATGATTTGTATGGAAAAAATAATTGTTGACCTCTTTTAAGGCAGATGAAAGTTCTTACTGATTTGAATGGTGAAAGCTTTTGCAGGTGAATGTTCAACTTGGGATGCTTGAGACGAAGTCGAAAATGTTTCATAACAATGGATATCTTAGATTCAAGCCCGATCACGTTGTTGCTATGAGGTTCTACCATCTTCCTCTTGCACCAGGTTGGACCAAAACACATCTTCCTCTCATGTAGACAATAGATAAGAATGGTTGGAATGTGGTAGCCAATGAGCATTGGCATTTAAGTGGAACTTCACAAGAAGATGGATTGCCAGAGTAGACTTGTGATCAAGAAATTTCTAGGCTGGTACAAGTACAACAAGAAGAGTTTCACATGGAGATGAAGAAGTGCGGGTAGTAAAGTACAAGAGGTTTTCCATCTACTAAAGAGCATCTTAGAGCATTGCAAGTTACAGCAGAGAGAATGGGAGCACTAGGGAGCAGCAACATGCAAGGGTTGCCTTCTAGCAACAAGGGGTCATTGGAGGAGAGGTCAATAGAGTCTTGACTCCATTCTCACTCGGCCTTGTGACTTTTCCTTGGAGAATTTTCCTATCCCTGAAGATACTGAGATCATGGGACTATCATTCAATCTATGCGGAGAGACTGATAGAAGAAAATGGTACAATGCAGAGTTTAGCCACTGCAGCATATTCTTAAGCAATTGGATTAGAAAGAGACTCACATGAAGGCTCGGGTTGACTCTATAGGTCACACTCAAAATGATGGATCGAAGACATAGTGTCATGTCCCGACCGTAAGATAATAAATAAAATTAATAATAAAATAAAATATAAATATTTGAAGATCTCCCTCGTTATGGATAATCTTACCAAGAACCATCATCATTTGATCAGTGATCTGTTAGAGCATAAGCATAGTTACCTTTAACCAAATATTAATCAGCAGCAATTCGAAGAATTACCTTTTAAAAAACAAATATGAATCATCTGCGGTTCCAAGAGGCTACGATTAGTGGACGGCAATTAGTTTAGAGGAGACGCCTCCTTTATGAAGGATGGTATTCTTAGCAAGAGTTGTGACTCTTCAAGGACTATATAATGTGGACCCTCCTCTTTGGGGAAGGACATGGATCAAGAAATAGAGATCGGATCTGGATTAAAAAGAGAAACAAGAAATTGGGATTATCCAGCAGTAATAATTTGAAATTATAAAGCAGTAAGATATAGCTGAAAATATTATTTTTCTTAAGTAATTGGTATGCAAATATGTTGATTCCAATATTTGTTAGTTTATGAATTTAGGACAGATTTATTTATTTAGTAATTAAGCAATTGATTTTTATAAGACAATCATATATAGAAATTGCAAGGGAACATAATAGGGAGATGCAGGAGTACAGCTCCGCACAATTAAGTAGACACCCATTGAGTTGATTGCTTATGGGCCAAGGGATTGGATTGACTTGGTTGGTTGTTCAATGCTCTTGAGCTTAATTGAGGAGGATAGTTGTCCAGGCGCCCTATAGTGTTATCCAAAAGAGTTTCTAATATGGTTGATTCTTAGGAATGAGCTATAATGTGCATGTTTACAATAATAGTTTTTTCATTATTATTTTGCTTTATGAATTGATTATTTCCCTAGATTCAAGTACTATTGTCTAATTTAGTGAAAGAATACTTTTGTAAATAAATTATATTATTCTTATTGTTATTGTTTAGCAAAATTCAGGTATATTCCAAAAGGGGATATTACAGATAGTGCATGTCTGATATGTAGATTTAAATCTTTGAAACTTTAAAAACTATGATGCTGCCCCATGTGAGAATTTATGCAAGTTTTTATTAAGAAGATTTGATGGATGCTTTGCACGTTAAATATATTGTGTTTTCATTTGTGCCTAATCTTTAGGCTTACAACTTTGTAAATTGTTTATTTACCACTAAAAGGAATAGTAATTAGATGCTTCCCATAAGCTAATAATAGTAATGAAACATCATGTCTTGCAACTAGAAGAAATTGAAGCTAGGAACCAATAAGTTAAATTTGTACAACTGTTCCGCTTGTATAGCTCAATGTTACAAATTACCCTTGCTGATGTTCAAACTAAGAATCATAGAATTATGATACCTTAAAACAATACTAAGATAATTAGAAAAGTTAAACATCTACTCCTGGGATTGAAATACTCTCCTTACAATCACACATTGTTAATCAAAGATGTCAAAAATAGCAGGTGTCCATAAATTAAAAAAAATTATTGCATTGAATTCTCTTTTGCCACTTGCTAATTTGTAGATAACTGTGACATCCACAGGACAGGGATCTTACACTCTAATTTCAATCAGTGCAATTTTGAGCATTAAAACAAGCCTTTGGCATGGCAAAAAACTCTAGCATTTCATCTTCTATTGGATGAGTATTCCCAACAATGATGAGGCAATGCAATGGTGGGCCAAAGTCAACTGTAAGTAACTCTCTCATAGAACCAACAACTATCTTTTGTGCTTCACTACCAAGGCGAACCAAACCTACACATGTTGTGTCTGAGTTGTATACTGCAAAAATGGCAAACAAATATGATAAAAAAATGTACATATTTCACATGCTTATTGTTTCATGTGGGAATTTATAAAGAGCTAACCAAAAATCAAGATTTTGTGAAAAAATCTACATTTGTTGATTTATACATGTGAAATAACCTTTGCTATTGCTTATATATAATAGAAGCAAAAGAATGTTTATGTCCAACACCTAAAATATAATGAGCATGTGCAATTAGTCAATACTTTGAAGTTTGAACTATAAAAATGACATCTGTTTCTATCAGGATATCTCAATTTTGGTACTCATGGATATTTGAATATATGTAATGATTATGAACAGATTTTTCTCAACACGTGAATGTTGGCATAGGTGTCGACTCTGAAAAAATAAGCAATCTAACAAAAAAGCCTTTATTGCCGAAGATGCAAAATTGAAAATTGGCAAAAAAAGAATAAAGCTTGAATATCTAACACATCCAACAACTAATGCTAACTAGTACCTGATACAAATTATTAACTCTCTTTGGAGCTCTCCCCAGAGCTATCATCCAAAAAATGATCACTGCCTCTCGCTGGAGGCTCTTATAGAGTCCTTCACCTTGTTCGGCCATGTCTCTAAGGAAACTCCCACTTGTTAAGCAGAGTACAAAAAACACCTGATGAGTTTGGAATGAATGCCTCTCTAGCAACACTTAGGACTTAGGAGCTCTGCTATGTTTGCAGAACAAGCAACCTCCTCTGTGGTGAAGATGTTAACCATGTTGTCGGGTAATTAAGCATTAAGGTAAATTGTGTTAGCGTCAGCAGTTAACCCATCGGTAGTCGGCAGTTGGTACCGGGTAACTGACCAGACTCCTTTATATTGTATATGTTCCCAATCTTTGGGCAGGCTATTGTAGTCGAACATATTGCTATCATTGTATGTACTGGCTTACCATGAATCAATAGAACACTTGTGAGTTCCATATATTCTGTGTACTTCTGTCATTTATGCAATGTCTTAACCTGACACCCTACGGGAAAAACATTTGGCACCGTTGCCTAGACATACTCGGGAAAGGAAGGAGCGGATGGCGCACGAACACGATGGGCCTACCTGTTGGTGAGATAAACCCAGAGGCCGACGACTCACAAATAGAGCTCTACAACAGGGAAGACACTGCAACGAGGGAATTTTCAATCCTGCTCCAAGTAGCCATCGACACCTACGTCCGAAGAGAGGCCACGGAGGCTGAAATCCCACCAAGTGTCATGTGGACAGCACTAGAAGTTAGCCCGGCAGTAAATCGATTGATGAACCACCTCCCTCGGTTGCTTGCACAGGCATCACTAGCACAACGAACTCGCCTGGAGGAGATTGCCCGGGAAGAGCGACGCCAACAAATCCTCCAACAGTACGAAGAAAGCAGCCGTCGGGAAGCGGAGCGGGATGGCACGAGGCCAAGAAGGAATTGAACCCTGAATCCCATAGGGATAAAAGAACATTCTATATTCAAATAAAGGTGTCATAATATTGACACAAGTTGTATCTGATGAAATGAATTAATAAAGGAGTGTTCTTGTTTTATGTGTTGTTATTTATGGAAATGTACGGGAATTAATGCCCAACCTATTAAACAAAGATAGAAATAAGAAAGCAGAAACAGACAAGTGGGAGGCCGCACAGAGGGCCTTGATTCTGGAACAACGAGTAGAACGTAGATGAAGGCTAAGGCAACTTGCCGAAGGACGACCTGCCGAGGGGTTGCCCGAAGGGAACCAAGGAGGTGTCACGGAGGGTGCAGAAGCCGAGGGAAATTTCTACGCGTCGCCATAACACCGTAGGGTGAGAAGCCATGAAGAGTTTCTGGAGGAAACAAGGTTACGAAGGAATCTAGTCGAAGAGACCAAGGATCAGTTCAAAAACTTGTCCCTTACGCCACGAAGTGAGGATCACCAAAGGGAGTCAGGAGTGGGGGCGGGTGAGAACGAAGGGGAGGACAACCATACGGCTGTAGGTGCGACACACGGCAGGCAAAACACCGTACCCCCAGTCACCCACGCAGGACACACCACAGGCGCCGGAGGGAGCCGCGCAGGGGCACAGACATAGCCACAACCACCTCCGGGGAGACGACCCCCATCGATGGCGGGCAAACAGAAGTTTGCCCAAATTCAACGGAGATGGCAACGATGACCCCGTACGGCACTGCCGTACATGTGAAACTATTTGGTCCGCCAACAGAGTGACGGACCAGGATGAGTGGGTACAGCAATTCCCAACCACATTACACGGAGTTGCCATAGATTGGTACTCCGATGTTGACAAGCAAAAAGTGGCCACATGGGCCAATCTACAGAAGGAATTCAAGGAAGAATTTTGGTTGCTCCGTGATGACAATGAAATCGTAGCCGAGATATACAGTACCAAACAAGGTCCCAAGGAGACAGTACGGGCATACAGCCGGAGGCTGAAAGAACTGCTGGGTAAAATGGAAAGCCAACCCGCAGATGGGTTGAAGAAACGATGGTTCGTTGAAGGGTTGAAATCCTCCCTACGAAAGAAGATGAAAATTGTACCCTCGACGTCATATGACAATGCCTATAATAGGGCGATGGACCTCGAGAGCGAACACAAAACGTCAAAGAAGAAGAAAAGTAATAAATACTCATCCGACGATGATGAAGACTTTGATGAGGAAAGCAGCAGCAGTGGCGAATCGAGCAAAAAGGTGCACGCGATACAAAAGGACATGGAACGAATGCTGAAAGAATTCAAAGCCATGAAGGGGAGTACAAGTAAGACTGAAGAAAACGACGTGCGGTGTACGGACTGTAGGAGTGACAAACACACCAAGGGGTCCTGCCCCAAGAAGGCTTTCTGCGACATTTGTCAGATTGCCGGACATTTGACAAAGGAATGTCCCTACAATATGAAAACCAGAAGCCAACAAGTTCTCTTCACGCAAGAGCAGCTGACCGCTGGAACTTCGCAAACCGCCAACAATAATGCATCATCTGGCGGATACCGAAACAACCGACGAGGGGGGAAGACCAATACTAACAATAATAATAGGGGTCGGATCCAATATGATGCGAAGGGACAACCAATGATCCAGTGTCGAGCCTGCAATCAAAGGGGCCACTTTGCCAGAGAATGCACCTCAGAAGAAAACCCACAAAAACTATGCAAATGGTGTGGGCCTGGAGACCACGATGATGGAACTTGCCCAAAGTCGGGAATGAACCTGCTCAACATTGACAGGACAGAGGAACGGGTATTGGCAATCACACGGTCACAAGCAAAGAAGGCCACATACCCGGACCCCCGCACAGAGAAGCAGCGGGCGCTAGAGGCGAAGGCTGAAGTGGCGAAGGAAATGTTGGCACAAGGGAACACTCAGGAAGCGGCAAGTACTTCTCGCTCTGAGGCTGAGGAAAATATCCTGAATCAAATGTTGCAGATTGAAGTACCTGTGAAGATGAAGGACCTCCTGGAAACGATGCCGCCATTACGTACGACACTCCTACGTACGGTGCAAGTAACCCCACAGAGTCGGGTGACCCGGAATACGGATGTTCCTGGCGGAACACCAACAGACCCATTGGTGCTGACACTATATAGTGGTCGGCATCCGACGGTGGTAGAAATGGGAATACTTGGCACCATTTTGACTGACACCATTGTCGACGGCGGGTCGGGAGTGAATGTGCTTCCGGAAGAAACCTGGAAGAAGCTTGGCAAGCCGACACTATGGCCGTCAACCTTCAACTTACTGGGAGTGGATCAACACGGTATCAAACCTCTTGGAACACTCATGGCACAACGAGTGACCATCGGGACACAACCATTTGTCCTCGACTTCGTGGTGATTCCGCTCGCCAAGAAAGGATACGACGCCATTCTTGGTAGAGGGTGGTTGGTGGCGGCCAGAGCGAATCACAACTGGAAGCGTAACACGTTGTCCATGGAGAAAGTCGGGCGAAAATTTATTATCGACCTGAAAACACAACTCGTGAGTGAAGAACTTGCATCAAAATCGGAATCGGACGACGAGGGCGGAGTCGACGAAGGAAAGTACAGAAGGGAACCGGATGAGGAAGGCGTCTTGGGAATCCAAGGATGTTCTGAAGATGAGACCGATTCCCTTAATGGGCTCTTCCACTGGCAAATGGAAGACTAGGAGCTGCTGTATGGGTGCAACATGTTGGAGGTTGATGAGGAGCCGGACAAAAATGAATCTCCGCTAGCATACGAGGAATACGCGAAAGGGGATGCTCCTGTCAACGAAACACCAACACATAGGTTTGACATGACGAAACCAATCCGGTACGAAGAGTCCATAAAACCTACAAACCTTGGCACGGAAGTAGAGCCAAGGAACATCCTGGTTGGCGACGACTGGAATCCAATCCTGAAAGCCACCGCGTTTAAAATATTCATGGAATACAAGGATGTATTCACCTGGACGTACAAGGACCTCAAAGGGGTGCCGCCAGAACTGTGCGTACATCAAATTTCACTCGTACCTGGGGCCGTACCTGTACGGAAGAGGTCGTACAGAATGAATAAAAACTATGCTATGAGAGTGAATGATGAAATCGAGTGTATGCTTGAAGCTGAGATTATTTTCAAAGTGCAGACCAGCGAGTGGGTATCGCCCATAGTGATATCCCTTAAAAAGGAGGCAAACCAGATCCGAATCTGCGTGGATTTCAGATGCCTTAACGTGGTCACCATAAAGGACCCGTTTCCAATACCATTTACGGATAGCATCTTAGAGGAAGTGGCCGGTCATGAAATTTATTCATTTATGGATGGATTTTCTGGTTATAACCAGATATCCATTGCCGAAGAGGACAAATTAAAAACGACCTTCATAGTGGAAGATGGCGTGTACGCGTTTAACCGAATGTCGTTTGGGTTATGCAACGCGCCAACGACATTCCAACAGATAATCCTTCACATATTTGACAAGATGTCAGTAGGGAACTTCAGGGCATTCCTTGACGACTGGTTCATCTACAGTAACCAGGATGCACATCTGGCCACACTTGGCGAATGCATGGAGAGATGCAGGTGAGCCCACCTAGCACTCAATCCCAAAAAATGCAGATTCATGGTGCCTCAATGGAAGCTATTAGGACACATAGTGTGTAAGGCTGGACTCAAGACTAACCCAGACAAGATTCGGGTGATAGTGGAAATGGAGGCACGAACAGATGTCACGGGAGTCAAATCCTTCCTAGGACACATAGGGTATTACAGGCGGTTTATCAAAAAAAATTCTCAAGTATCCCGCCCTCTGGACAAGCTGACAAGGAGAGGTGAACGGTAAGCATGGGGGACGGCTCAAGAAGAGGCCTTCCAAGAATTGAAGTCACAGTTGGTGGGTGCGCCAATCCTGACTGGGACAAAGAGTTCCATGTACACGTTGACGCATCCAATTTCGCCATAGGGGCCACACTGGCATAGGTTGGCGATCACGGGCTAGATCACCCAGTCTACTTTGCAAGCAGACTCCTGTCGAAGGCAGAGAAAAATTATAGCACCACAGAGAGGGAAGCCCTCGGGATGGTGTACTCTGTCCAGAAATTTCGACATTACTTACTAGCCACCGCGTTCATATTTTATGTGGACCACCAGGCGTTGATGTACCTGGTAAACAAGCCAATTATCCAAGGACGAATCAGCCGATGGCTGCTACTGTTTCAGGAGTTTACATTCAACATTATTGTAAGACCCGGGAAGAGCCATGTGATAGCTGACCAGCTATTGAGAATCCAGTCAGGAGAACCAGCTGAAGGAGTGAATGAAGATTTTCCAGACGCTCACTTATTTCGCATCGCCATTCTCCCCGCCTAGTACACAAGCGTGGGGGAATACTTGTCGACATCACGGTTTCCAAGGGAGATGCCACCAGGAGAAAGAAGGAAACTGGTACTGAGAAGCAGAACATTCCAACTCATTAATGGCCTCTTGTACAAAATGGGACCCGACCAGGTCCTACAGCGATGCGTCCTGGAAGAGGAAATTCAGGGTGTCCTAAGGGAAGCACATGAAGGGCCCATGGGTGGACACATGGGGCCCGACACCACGGCCAGGAAAGTTTTGTTGGCAGGACTGTGGTGGCCGACACTACATAATGACGCCAGAGAGTGGGTGACGAGCTGTGATACATGCCAACAAGTCGGACGGCCATTGAAGAGGGATTTTATGCCCCTCAACCCATCAAATGCCCAAGAACTGTTTGAGAGATGGGGATTGGATTTCATTGGACCATTAAAACCAAGTAGAGCCTGATGGTGCAAATACATTGTAGTGGCGACAGAATACTTGACCAAGTGGGTCGAGGCACAGGCTTTGCCGGACAACTCGGCGGTCAATACAGCAAAATTTATCTATGAACAAATCATTACGCGGTATGGGATTCCAATCCAACTGACGAGTGACAGAGGACGACATTTTGTAAATCATATAATCTGGTTGCTAACAACGGAGTTCAAAATCTTCCACTCCTTATCAAGCCCCTACTATCCGCAGGCGAACGGACAGGCCGAGGCGACCAATAAAATAATCGTGTCAGTGATTTATAAGTCTTGCGGAGTGGAGAAGGATGATTGGGAGGAGCGCCTACCGTTGGTACTTTGGGCATACCGAACAACTTATAAGGTAACTACAGGACAGACTCCCTTCCAGCTAATGTATGGACAAGAAGTCGTGGTGCCAATTGAATTCATGGTGTCAAGTCTCCGAATCACCATCGACAATCGACTTGGCGACATGGAAAGCCTGAGAGAGAGACTATACGCTTTGAACAAATTGGATGAGCGACGGATGATGGCTCAATGGGCGACAGAGACGGCACAGCAAAGGCGGAAGAGTTGGCATGACAAGCATTTGCGAAGAATGTGGTTTACCCCAGGGCAACTTGTATTAAAGTTTAATGGGCGCAACGAGATCAAGCCTGGAAAATTCAAGGTAAAGTGGCTGGGCCCTTTCAAAGTTCGCGAGGTCGGCGCGAACAAGGCGATCAAGCTATGGACACTTGATGGGCAGGAGGTGCAGGACACAGTGAATGGCTCTAAATTGAAGGTGTACCATGAGCGAGAAGGACCTAGCTAAGACTTGTAAATGGATATACTCTCTTCATTGAAGATACGGTGAAATGTGTTATTTCAGCAAGTTACATGGTTTCTACTTCTCAGTTGCTTTCATATTGAATAGATGATTGAAAGGAATTGTGAATGATTAATAGTGAAATTCATTTATCCATACCACTAGCGATTTGCTGATTGTAAGTTTGCCTTGTGTGGTCAACTAGAATTCTTAATGAGCTTAACTTCAATTGTTGTTCACACCTTGATATGCATCACCTTGATGGTATCCTCGTTGTTGATAGTGATTTGAACATCACGTTCCTACCTTAGGAGATCGCACTAGCTTTGTAGAGTTGTTCGTTGATGGCGAAGCGAAGCTTGGTTGAATTTCACCTAATCGTTCATTGTCTCTTGTATTCTTAGGAGTAGTGTAGTTTTCCTAAACCCATCTCTTTTGCTCTTTTTATTCTCAAAGCAAGTATTTAGAATCTAAGTTCCAGCAACATCCAAACGTTCAACATTCAATTATTCAACGTAAGTCCCCTTGGATTACTAGCAATCACATCAACCATTGAGCTTATCCACAAGTCAAGACCTGACAATAGAAACCTTGGAGTTGTCTCATTTGATCGCAAAGCATGGCATTTGAGAGACTTTGTTCAAGAGGATAAGATACCTTGGTATTTTATTCTGTGTTTGATTGTGCATAAAAAACACATCAACAGGTAGTATTATAACAATATTCACCAAGGTGCAACCACTTGATTCATACATTTTGTTGTCTCGTAACAATTTCGTAGGTATCCTTCCAACCATTTGTTTATAATCTCTATTTGTGCATCAATTTGGGGATGATAGCTTGTGCTTGGTATGAGTTCTATCCCTGCTAGTCATAATAGCTTAAGGAACCAGTTGTCTTTATCACTGACGATGTTTCTAGGTAGGCCATGTAATCTGAAAATCTCATTGAAGAAAACATCAGCTACTCGAGCAGCTCTATAGTTGGTGGATATTGCCATGAAATGTGCATATTTGGTAAGGCGATCCACCACCATATATATGCAATCTTTGCCTTGTATCTGTAATGTCCCCTTTTTTAGGTGACATGAGATGAGCAGGGGTTGACCTACCATTCGAGTTCCCGTAGGTCAATGACATGGTTAGGGGACTCATTCTGAGGGTCATGGAGCTTTGCAGGGGCTCTATGAGCCGTTTTGGACCTTCAGACGACAATTCCTACATTTTAGGGAGGTCTCCTATTTTTTAGGGAGAACTGGCAGTTGACTGAATGACCACCTGGGGGACCAAGGAGTAGAGAGGGGTCCTTTTGAGCAGTTACAGGTGTTTGGAGAGAGGTTCCTACTTTTTAGGGCGATTCCCTACTTTTTAGGAGTTTGTGGCAGTTTCCATATTTGAGGTTCCACGGGACCATACCATGGTTTCAGTTTCAGGAAGATTGGGTGTGTTTCCTAGTTCCTAGGAGCATCCCTAGATTTTAGGGATGGGACTGCCAGTCGGCCCATTTTGTCCGGCATCAATCACAAACAGGTGACAAAGTCAGATTCATGTTTGGTTGGTTATTTTGGGCTATTATTGGATCTATGGAAATATTTTAACATATTTAAATATTTCCTAAGTTAGCGATTAAATAAATTAAAATAAGGCTATGTATATAGCCATTTCAGAGTAATAAAGGGTTTTTGGCTTCATCTGGTTTGATATGCCTATGTGTTATAGCTCATTGGAAAGGTCTTGAACTTTGCTACATGATTCTCACCTCCCGGAGTCTTTTTGGATGCTTGAAGCTATTTATTCGCAATAAAGTGATATTTTTCTATAGTTTGACACCATAATTGGAAAAGTGTCACTTTAATTATTAAGCGCAAGCTTTATTATTCTTTAGGGTTCGACTTGCAAAGGGAAAGGAGTTATAAGGAGATGAAAACCTAATTGATAGCATCTTTGATCATTTTGAAATTTGCGAATTTGGGAATTGCTCTGGAAGAGTGATTTTGGTCTGGGACGCAAACCCCAGGTCTGAGCTTGCTAGGACGTAGCCCTCAGCAAGAGTTGACAGTGGATTTATCCAGGATTGCACAGAGATTGTCAGAGGTAGAAGACACATCTTCTTGTCCTAAAGATTCAGCGTGCATATTGGGGGTTTCAACAAGGCGGCTAGTCTATTTCAGCTGGCACGTGATTTGCAGCAGCTTCCACGCCTCCTTTGCAACCACGCCTTGTTTGTATGTTGGCTTGAAGGGTTGTATTCAGCTTATTTGGTCTTCCTTGTTCATTGCCAGTGATATTCTTCCATCTGGCATCAATCCAGATTGAGAACAGCTCCAAATAAATGTATGGATTCTTGTTGAATACAAAACTAGGTTATTTGCTTGGTATGATTTGCAGTATTTTCAGATTGCTTAAGTGTTCTTACATATGAACATTGTTTACTGTTTTATTTCACAGTTGTTGCTATTTATCAATTACTTTACTTATAACATCAAAACCCAAAAAGAAACAATCCCTTTCTGCAACTTCTGTCTATTCTATAAGATCACCGGAAAATTACAAAAATATAGTATGTTTAATTAAGAATTTACAGCAGCAACAGCAAAAGGATCCATTTGGGATCTTTCAGTATCTTGGGAAGCCAGGTTATGAAATCCGTAGAAACACTTTCCCATTTTTTATTAGGAATGGATTGTGGTTGTAGGAGGCCTATTGGATAGGTTTGTTCTGCTTTGTTCTTTTGGCAAGTAAGGCATTCTTGGACATGTTTGAGGATCTTTCTTGAGGCCTTTCCATGAGTATTTTTCTCTTACTTGCTTATAAGTTTTATAGTATCCTTGGTGCCCGCCTAAGGGGTTGTCATGGTATTCTCTAATGATCTTCTCTTTCATTTTTTAATTTGATACAAGGTATATCCTATCTTGTATAGGATGAGTTCTTCCACCATGTTATATTCTTCATTTTGTGTTTTCCCTTCAATGATGCCACTGGCTGGTGGATCTTTGGCATATTCGGCAATAATTGAATTTTTTCAATCCAGGAAGATGCTTGTTATGGAACATAGATGTGGTCTTCATGAAAGGGCATCTCCTACAACGTTGTTTTTCCCTTTCATGTATTCAATATCAAAATCATAGGCTTGTATTTTACTCACCCATTTTTGTTGTCTATCATTTAAATCCTTGTGATCCAGGAAGAATCTTAGGCTATTGTGATCATTTTTTACAATGAACCTCCCAATCAATCAAGAGCTTGGAAATGTTGAGTTATCAAGAGATGCACACTAAGGTGGCGCCTAATCATCATCGACCAATCAAGTGATGTCAAGTCAAGGCGTCCAAGTTCAATGAACCTGACTCATCAACAACTACACATGTGGAGGGCACTAAGTTCAATTTACCTAGCCTTGTTTCTTATTGGTCCTTCACCCAGAAGGACGTGTATTCAAAGCAATATAATGATCTCATTGGTTAAAGAGAAGTTAATTGTAACTAACCCTAATTAGGGTTTCATCATGTAATCTTGGCCATTGCTTCCAAATCAATCGCGGCCCTTGAGATGTAATTGGGATGTTTATGAAAGGCTTTGCCTTTTCACTTGTAATAATTAATAGTCAGTAGCACGAATAGATAGTTGGCAAGTAGAGTAGAGTAGGAGGAGGAAGCAAGAGATTGTTGCCAAGACTATGTTGAAATCAATACATACTTTTCATTGAAGTTATGGTGGATCTTTGTATTGTGTTTCTACATTTTGCATGGTTTCTTGTTACCTCTCAGTTAGTTAAAGTTCATTGATCTTGATGGAGAAATGTGATGATATGTGATGAATTCCTTGATTCATACTTTTTGTGGTTTGTTGATTATAAGCTATAGTGTAAAGTTAGCCTGAGCCTAATTATTGTTGTTAAGTTTGATAATGGACATTCATTTGGGTTGCGCCAGCATTGGGTATTTGGATGAATATTTATGATATGAAAATCATTCACTACCTTTTGAGATCGCATTAGTTTTGTATAGTTGTTATCATGGCAAAGCAAAGCTTGGTTTAAGGAATTCGTCTATCCTAGCATTATCCATTATTATCATTGTCCTTAGGTATTAGATTAGATTTCTTATCCCTTTTGATAATTCTTTGTTTGAGTAAGTTAATTTTGAAGAGTCCCTTTGTCATACCAGAATATCACATAATTTCAATTGAGTTTATCCATTTGCATTGTCAAGACTCGACTAAAGAAACCTTAGGGTAGCCTTACTTGATCACAATATTTAGCATATAAGGTTTCTTTGTTCAAGAGAGGATAGAATAATTGGTATTTTATTCTGAATTCGAGGTGTCATAAAAAACACATCAGCAGTAACCTCAAAACTTTGATTTTAAATTCAAATTGAATTTTTTCAATTTAAGTATTTCATTATAAATTTGTAATTTTAATCTTTTTGTATTTGTAAATTGTCGATGTTGGAGCACTTGGTTAGGGTTCTCCATTCAATAGATGGGGATCGTGCATCCGAAATTATTACTAGTGGGACAACCTTAGACTTGATCCCATTTGGGAGGCCATTGATCAAAGGTGGAACAATCAACTCCACCAACCGATCCATGCAACAGGGTACTTCCTCAGTCCCAATTTTTCTATTCAAATGCTTCTCAAATCCTAATGGAGAGGTTATGGAGGGACTTGCAACATGCATTTAGAGGACGAAACCCCAAGTTGAGATGAGAGACCTCATCATTCAAGAATTGCACAGTTACAAGACTAGAAGGGGTAGGCTCTTTTCTTTGAAACTAGCTATCCGAGGAAGAAACTCTCAAACACTAGGTCATAAAATTTGGAGTTTTTATATCACATGCATCTTACAAGCTACAAATTTAAAACTATTGATAATTTGATAAAATATGGTTTGGCTTTGCTTTCTAACTGCTCAATATTTTATTTTGTAGATTCTTGGTGGATAGATTAGGCACAAATACCCCAAATCTCCAAAGAAGATCCCTCATGCATTTTGTGCCAACCTTGTAATGGATCCAGCTGAGCACAATTGGAGTTTATTTAAGACCAGACATGTGAAAAAGAGGAACAAATTAGCTGAAAAACACTTTTCTTTGTGCAATACAACCTTCGGCTTCACACAAAAGGGTAGAGGACAAATTAGAGGAGCTCACTGATTTGGGTGAGATTGATCCTTATAGCAATTGGATAGGGCAGGAACCTTCGGCTTCACACAAAAGGGTAGAGGACAAATTAGAGGAGCTCATTGATTTGGGTGAGATTGATCCTTATAGCAATTGGATAGGGCAGGAGGAGGAGCCCCCATTGTTCAATTATGATGAGATTCTTGATTTTTAGAGGCAGGCATTGGAGGTTGTCGGTGCAACAGAATATAAAATTGGATGACATTGATGAGGTTGAGGAATCACTGACATCTACTAGTAGGATTGAGGTCAAGCCAGATCCACGAGCACAGCTTTCTAGGCCAAGCAAGGAGCCACAACAAACTCCAAGGATAAGAAACTCAACTTCTCCCCACGTTTTCACTAGATTAGGGCAGAGGAAGATGTAAAATGTTGTATTTTGTAATATATAAATTATGAATCATCATGATGATTTTCAAAGGCAAACATCATAAATTCATAATAGTTGTTAGCTAACTATAGCATCACCCATAGTTGGCAGACTCAAACTCGGCAAAAACTTGACAAACCCAAAAAATTTGACTTGGCAAAAACTTGACAGCTTAAAAAATTGCTTAAATTTCTTTAAAAACTTTTGTTTGCAAAATTCAATGACAAGATGTATCTAATGATTAATAGTGTTTTCTATTAAATTTGATTGATTTGAATGCAAATTGAGTACAAAATCGCATCATCATGTGGAATCCTGATGGTTGATTAAAACACAAACACTTGGAATGGAAAGAAGTTTTGACAATATTCCTATTGGTACAGTGCTGAATATAGTGCAGAAAATCTTTCTTGCAGTTCTGATTGTATGAAGACAGTGGATTTGAAATTTGGCTTTGGATTAAAAATGGGGTGCTCCATAAGGTCGCCATGGACTCTCCTAGAGATGCAGATCCTTGCTGCAATCAAGCTCTCTATTAATCCTATTAAACTATCTTCTGCAGAATATAACTGAGCTTCTAGTGTTTCATGGCAACTTTCAGCCACTAGAAAAAATTTCATAAATTGAAATTTTAAGAGTTGGATGACCTTTACTTCATAGACATACCACTATATGCTTCAAAATATTGGTGAATTACTGAATTATCATGTGTCTAGATAAACGTTCCTTGCCAACTATTCAACTGAGAAAAATACTTAGTCAAGAGTTTACGGTGAATTGTCTAGTTTTCTTGAACCAACACAATGGTTAAAAACATTACCAGATTCAGCACGATTTGTCTCAATCTGGAGTAGCTGCTCAATAGCTGTGTTGATGGTCATGAACTTCGGTGGCTCATAAACTTTCTTTCCTCTGGAAAAAGCATCACCATTTAGGATGTCAAAAGGTCCATTAAGTTATTATTGAGTGTCATGTAAAACCATCCCAATGGAATTATTAAAAGGACTCTATAATTAATTCAAACCCCATTATATGTTGCATATAACACTACTTGTATTCACTTTCATTCAGTGTTTAGCTTTGAATTATATCTTACCTACACAAAGATTCTATTGATGGCTCCTTTACACGTATGTCTGCAGTAGTAGTATTTCAAGCCAATCAGTTGATATTCATAGGATAAATTTGAATTACCATCAGTTTTCTGAACATCCTCTGGAATTTTGTACGGACATATTTCTTTAAAAAGATTCCCAACTCATACCTAGCAAGCAAAGCGTGTGTAATCCAAGTAGCCTATTTGCCTTTATTTTATCATAGAAACTATCTGGTTTCCAGGTTTCTGTAAAGAAGGGTATTGAGACTGCCTCCCCAAAACGGTAAAGCTGCAAACCACAAATTCCCACTGCATTCATCACTGATGCATTGTGGATCACTTTAACTTCAATTCCCATCTTCCTGGCTCGTACCACTAAATCAGAATGTGTAGTTGCACTGCAATGACAGCATAAAGATTTTAATGATGTAAACATTAAATCCAAGAATAAACTAGAGAATCTGACATGTTAAATTGACAGCATGACAGAACCATACAATGAAACATACTCAAAGGTATGAGTGCAAGTTGATAGAAATAATTGATGGCATCAGTACAAAATACAAGTGGAAATTAGTGGACATGGAAGAATCATCTTGAATGTCTAGTTGAAGGTTACTGAAATGTGTAGATGAAGGGTAGGTCCTATTCTTTGGGACTTAAGAAGCTTAACGGCATTATTCGACTGGGTATTCAATAATTTTTCAATTTATTGCTCCTATGATGAGGATACTGCTCATCTAAACAGGGGATAATCATAGTATTGAGAGTCAGTCTTGGTAAAAATCTCAGAATGATTCAGCAAATTAAGATGCCATAAGTGTTCACATTGATTTGATTTACAAACTTGATTCTTACACATTAAAGAGCATAATAATATCAATAATATAAGCAATCAGCCAAATATGTTATTATTGAGCTTGATATACATAATAACATATGCCTACTACATAGTACCTATAGTCATCATAATGCAAATAAATAATACCACTGCAAATAAAACAAAGAGGCATATATATATATACATTATCCACTCAGTAGCCACTCTAACAAAAAGCATTAGCAGTGGCAGAATTTTGCAGTGCAAGAAGAAAACCAGAGGCAATTATATTTCTGCACGCATAATGTTATTCATAGAAAATAAACATATGAATTAAAAACATGCTTAAGAAACAACCCTAGACAGTCAGATACTTTAACAATCAAAAATTATCATGGCTGAAGCAAATTTTTGGTTTATATCTGGTAGCTTTTGGGTTCATCACCAATCTAATAGCTGTTTCTCAATATCTACTTTAGAAAAGGAACAAAACTACAACTTAATGAAAAATTGGACATTATCATATATTAAATTATAAGAGCATAGAAAATATAATCACCGTTACGTGGCAGATCCATGGTATATATATGGCATCCAATGCACAAACATCAAAATGAGATGATCAATGCAACTGATAAAAATGTACCCACAAAAAACATGACACGAATATTAAGCTTATTTTATTATAAAGAAACAAGAATATTTTATAATGTGCACCAAACAAATGTATGACGTTAATATTATGTGTATTTTATCACATGGAAAAGAGCATACGTTATATTGAAATTTAAATAAGTTAATTAATAATAATCAAAAGATTGTGGAAGGCATACCATTTAAAACATGTAAAATTATAAAAATGACTACAAAACTGCAAGGCAATATTTGTAATGCCCCCAAATAATTTTTTGAAATTTTTACAGCTATTTGATGAAATGCAATAATCCCTACACTTTCTAATCACCTAGGTTCAAGTGAGGGCAAGGTGAAAGCAAACAATGATTGAGATTTTACAAAACCTCACAGTTTCTGATTACCCAAATCCTGATGTGGGAAAGGTGAGAGCATATGGTATTTGGGTCTCTATTCTTAACTGTATGCAAGCTGGAAATGAAATTGGATTACTGTCTTGGCGACATAGCCATCGAGACATACATATCATTTAAGAACCAACGATTAACCATCTAGTTCAAATTAATAATAAAATCTATCAATTAAAGCAACAAATACCAAAATAACAGGGACAATAGCACCTTAGTAAACAGTGAACTAGAGAGATCTGCAAATTGTATGGCCTCTTGACCATAGCAGCTGATCAACAGTAAGTACTGATGCTAATGAAGAGCGTATGAACAGGAAAATTTGCCAGTAAGACACAGTACAGTCTGAAAGATGAAGAAGGGATTGCAAAAGCAAATCTGCCAAAAATGTAAGGCCAGATTATGTCTGTAGAAGATGGAAGTGCTAGCATGGCTCCCTGAGACCAAGCTTAATCTACATGGCACCCTGATGAAAAATTCTGTCGGCTTATTGCATGGTCCCCAAAACTGTACAGATGACAGTGATAAACTAAAACAGGCTACGGCGCACCTAAGAACTGGTACCGCCCAATGGTGCCTACTGCTTGTGCCTCATAAAACCTGCGATCAGCTACAAATTGCCTCCTATTAATGCTGTAGCCAAAACTTGATGGTACAACTAGGTAAGTTGCATGGCCCTACTCAGAACTTATAGCAGAAATCTGATTTTGTACAGCCTACAAGCATTATAATCAATACCAACAACAGCAATATTCAACTATATTCCATTTGCAAACCAGAAATGCATTCAAAAAATATGTGGATATTTTATTTGTGGAAAAAATTCTCAACATCATTGAAAAATTCATACCAAAACTAAACTAAACGTACAAAGCAAAAAAAGTTCACAGGTGATTTCTAAACAAAAAATTCACTCAAGTGGCTAGAAGGGTTTTTGTCTCCAAAGCCAGTCATTGCCAAAGGGTTTTCATCGTAGGTAGAACAAGAATGAAAAATGTTCAAGCTACAAAGTAATAGAAATTTGATGAGAAAATAGAATGATCACTTCTACGCCCAAACCCTCCTTATATAGGCTTTTTGGGGCCCTTTTACAGGTGATTTCTAAACAAAAAATTCACTCAAGTGGCTAGAAGGGTTTTTGTCTCCAAAGCCAGTCATTGCCAAAGGGTTTTCATCGTAGGTAGAACAAGAATGAAAAATGTTCAAGCTACAAAGTAATAGAAATTTGATGAGAAAATAGAATGATCACTTCTACGCCCAAACCCTCCTTATATAGGCTTTTTGGGGCCCTTTTAGATTACATCACTTTGTACCCTGTGCCTAATGACACTTTGTGTTCTTTCTTTTTAAAACAACCATTTCAATAAAATACCATAAGTTGCCTTTTTATAACTCAAAGTTACTTTAGACAACTTAACTGAAATTATTAAAACATTTCCCCTAATACAACCCCATTAGCTTATGCAAAATCACCCATTAAGTTAAAGGTATTTATCAAACGTATCCTTGAGGAGGGGACATAATAGTTATCCCTTCCTAGAATTGATTGCCCCTCAAGCAATTTCAAATTTGAATGTTCCAAAATCTGCTTTCCTTCCCAGGTGGCATCCTTACCTAGACGATCTCTCCAACAAACCAAGTATTTTGGTATGATTTTGTTCTCAATTTTCATTCTTGCACAACAATGATGGCTTTAGGTATCAGAATCAACATGCCTTCATCTTTAAGTGGAGGCAACTCCGCTTGAGGCATGATGTGCTGACCAAGTGCCTTTTTGAGGCATAAAAATAAAATTCTACTTTGTTCAAGTAACTCAATCTCATAAGCAGTTTCCCCTATCCTCAATATCTTGTAAGGTCCATAAAAATGTAGCCTGAAGTTTTTCAGCTCTACTTCTCTTAAGGAAAGATTGTCTGTAAGGTTGTAACCTGTAGAGGGGGAAAAATGAACCTCTTCAACAGGCGGATAACAACCTCTCGAAGATTCACTAACCGACCTCTCCACTCAAGATGTAGTGTCTTTGTACGTCCTCTGATAACTCTCTCCACAAAGACGTGCACGCGGATTATGGACAACAGCGCGACACGCTAGCATCCTATACAGACAGAATGCAGAATTCGCACAGAAGGGCACAACGTAGTAGATATGTGTTTTAGATTACTTTAAATGCGATAAATGTATATAAAAGAAGGTAAAACAATTATATAAATGGAATGAAAGCCACAAAGGAAGAAGATAATCTCACAACCAGTCCACGATATGAAGCCTCCAACCAAATGAATCTTACCTGATGCAACCTGCACACAAATCAGAAAGGAAACAAGTTTGGGGCTGCTTGGGGACTTGCCTTAGTCAAATCCTTGTTTTGGTGTTTCCACCTCCACAGATAGCCAAATAGATTGATAGAATATAAGATAAATGCAAGATAAGATAAATGATAAATGATAAACGATAAATAATAGAAAAGGGATGTGATAAATCCCAAGATGCTCAAAGATAGGATAAATAGATAGATATTACTAAAAAGGCTTGAGAAAGCCAAGAGAGTTGCCAGAGATTATTGTGAGAGCTTAAGAGTGTTGTAGCAAAATAGAGATTGTTGTAGCAAAAGTAGGAGCAAGAGAGAGCTGTGAGAGCCAAGCAAGAGGCCAAGAGAGTGTAAGAGATCTTGAGAGAGGTTGAATAACCAAGAGCCTTTGAAGAAGAGAAAGATAGGTTTAAAATGAGAGAAGAGAAGGGAAAGAGAGGGTCGCGAGCCGTCTGAAATATTCAGGGCCATTTCCACCGACATGCGTGAATGACAAGTGGAAAGGCACACTCAGAACCGACACTCAAAGGTTAAGATGTTGCGGGACAAATGTGCAGCGCGCGGACATCCACGCGGCGCGCTAGTGTCCAAATGAATCATGTTCGAAAACGGTAGGAGACAAGGGAGACACATGGCTAACAAGACTGACGCCACAAGGGAGCTGCTGAAAAGGGGATCTTGAGCATCCTAAGAGGGAAAAGGCTAATGCAAGGGCTGAAGTGAGGCCACTCAAGAGGCCACTCAAGTGCTAGGGGAATGGGCACCAAAATGGTTACAACAGATGTAGGTCAAATTACAAAGGGGTACGCAATTTTCGACACTACATTTTGCCCCCACTTTAGTGAGCTTATGAATCAACATGAATATGCACGCTAAAGGAAATCTACTGAACATAAAATAACATCATGATGCCAAAAGGATATTGTAGAGGAAGTAGAAAAATCTCCAAGCCAAGGAAGCATGCCCCCAAGCTGAAGACCTACAAAACAAATGCATTAGATAGGAAAAACCTGCACGAGAGAACAGGGTTAGAGAATAAGAGAATCCCAAGACAACAAGGTTAGAACATGATAAATAAAAAGATAGCACACATGAAGGCACACAACAAAGAAACTACAATCTTGAGTCAGCAAAGTGAAAGAGACCTCGATGTAAAAGGTTGTCTCAGTACCATGCGTCATCCCCAAAATAACAAGAAACAACAAATAGAGGAATTCTAAAACGAAGAGAAGAATGCAAGGATTGATCACTTCAAGGAAGAATGCACCCAGAAGTCAAAGAAGCAATCAATGTCGAAGAGATAGTACATTACCTAGACACTAGCTTGATGCATCACTAGTGGTCATGATGATATGATGATGATAAAAAAGATAGATCTAGCAAGTTGTATTATGCTAGATGATCAAAGGTAGGTAGCACCAACCTCGCTCTGAAGGAAGGCCACTACCAAAAGACAAGCCAAAGAAGATAGTCGCGATAGGGAGGCAAATTTTCGTTGATCAAACGAGGTTGCCCCCAACGAGATGAAGTTGAGATTTGAAATAGATATTGTTACTCGATACATCACAAACACGCTAGCTGCAAACTAACATGTTGGATGATGAGATAAAGATAAATGATAAATAAAATAGTGTAACCGAAACGGGCCTCGCTTTGGAGGAAAGCTCTTTGTTATGAAAAGATACAAGATAGGTGGTTGCCATTGGTATGAGATACACCAGTATGGATAGCAAAGTGCATTATGCTAGACAGCCATACGATAGGGCGATGAGATAGATAGATTTTGCTATGCGATAGGGCAAATGAATTTGGTAAGTAGTAGATTGGCCCCTACCAAGGCAAACAAGAAAGATAAATTAAGAATGGTTTGGCCCCCATGTAGCCAATCTTTTGAACAGATCAAGTGGCTTTTGCCCCCACCTAGGTAATCTTGGAAAAGAAAAAAATCAAGTGGTTTGGCCACCACCTAGGCGATCTTGGAAAAGAAAAAGATCAAGTGGTTTGGCCCCCACCTAGGCGAACATGAAAAAGCAACTAGCAAAGGAAACAAATGCAAGAGCTAAAAGATAAAATGCAGCTATGATAGCCCCCCCTTAGAATGATATGTGTGGAAGGCATGTTATTCTAAGGAGAAGAGCGGTTGTGGCACGTCAACATAGCGAGATGTTTCCGTAGAATGCCACCAAGAGAAAGTGGCACATAGATATCCACAACATCAAAAGATGCAATGCAAGAGGGCAGGGAGATCCGATAATTTGGCATTAGAACCCATAGCAATGTCAAAATGATATATAGTATCACTATGAGATGGGTGTATCGTCATAGCGTCAAATTTCTCAGATCGGAAGAAGAGCACAGGAAGACAAAGATAGGATAAGAATAGAATGTGTAAAAGAACAGGATAGAGGTAAGCCTCGATATCACTTGTTGTGCAAAGACGAAGAAGGTGCATCAATAGATAGAGAATTAATGGCACTCGATTGATGAAGTTGAATCTTGTCATTCAAGGCCTTACATTCACTAGTGGAATGGCTAAGCACTTGATGATATGCACAGAAAGAATGATTCTTAGGAAACTTATTATCTGTAGGAGGAGGAAGAGTAATCAAGCGAGCTTTAAGAAGCACAACAAGATAAGCTCCCGATCGGATAAAGGATGAGGAGAAGGAAGTAACCCTTTCTCTTGTGGAGAAGGTCTTGACCGCTCACAAGGAGATACAAAGATAATAGATGATGGAGGACGAGATGAAGATGGATTAGGCCTGTAACCTAAACCCATCGTAAACGAACATGATTTTATCCCCAAAGGCACCTTGACACCTTGACCCAAGCGCTCGAGACCATTTCCTTTATATCCATACTTGGAAGCGATATTAAATCCCGGACCATAACGTGATTGCAACTCCTCCGAAGGGGGAGGATCACCTTTAATGGTGTATCCAATGGTGTTCACGTGATCCTGCGATATAGAAGAATAATAATCTTTGGTAGCAGGCATGAAAGATGTTTTTGGAAGTTTAAGGTGGATAGGGTCGACCTTGTATTCGCCAACATGAGAATCGATGAAATCCAGGGAACCCCAATCATCACCTAAACATGCATTCACTTTAGATGAAGATAGTTCGATAGAAGATGTCTTATCAGGAGTAAACTCAGAGCTTTGTGCTTTCAAGAGATTTGCCTTAGGGGGATCTACTTTAAGAGAATCTTGTTTCTCAAGTGATTCCTTCTTTGGGACTTCTTCACCCTTCTGACTTTCCTTTTTAGGGGACATGACAGAGGCAAAAGTCGTCACTATGGAGGACAATGTTGGAACATAATTTTGAAACGAAGGAGTAACTGAAATCTAACCCAGTGCCACTACTTGACATAGGTGCACAGCATCAAGGTCAGCCTTGATTGTAACCACTTGATCATTTGGCACAAACTTCACTGAACCATGAAGCGTAGAAGAAACAGCTCCTAAAGCATGAAGCCATGGTCTACCCTAGAGGAGATTATACGATAGAAAAACTGGCATTACATATACCACAGTCGGAATAGTTACAGGCCCAACCTTCAAAGGCAAGATAACCGTTCCCAAAGCACTTTTTCCACTGTTATCGAAACCACGAATAAACAAAGAAGATGCTGCTAGGGAGTTCGGATCAACCTTAATCTTTGGTAATAAATCCACACTGCATACATTAAGTGTGGAACCTGTATCAACAAGAGTTCGTCTAATTCCAATGCCATTAACATGAACGATTATCATTAATGGATCAGCCAAGTTCCTCACTTCCGGAGGCGGAAGTTCATGGGGATAGAACGTAATAGCGAGTCCACACGAAAATGATCCATCAACACATTTACATTTGTCGGCCTAGCAGAAGAAGGCAATAAGATCTTTTGCAAAGCTTCCTGTAGCATACCTTGATAAACCGGAGTAGTCTGAAGCAAATCCCATAGTGAGATCTTAGCGGGAGTAACACGAAGTTGCTCAATAAGATCACAATCACTAGGTCGCTTAGCCACAGGCAGAGGTGCTTGAGGAAGACTTGGTTGAGAAGATGGTATAGAGGGTTGTGGATGATCAAGATGTTGCTTATTTCTTCAAGTATTATAAGTATGGGCTACCATTCTATAAGAAGGAGCCTTAGACTGTGCATATCTTGTAATAATGTCTAGTGAGTCATTTTCAAAAGGGATACCATGAATAGATTTTACCTTCTTTGGAGAAGGACTAGTTGCAGTCACATGAATGATTGGTCTCTTAAGCCTTTTAGAGGTAGCAGAGACATAAATGACATTCACAGACTCATTATGATATGTAGAAGATTTAGATGAAGGAATTTGCTCAGCATTGACCTTTGGAAGATCATATATGAGTCGAGACTCATCATTCACTAATGCATCATCTCTAGAAGAAAGTGCACTAGAATGAAGAGATGGCAGGGTAATATTGAGAAAGGTGTCAATGATTTTGTCCTCTTGTAACAAAATATCCTCTAAAACTAAAGATATATTACGAGAGGGATCAAAGGCATAGAGTGACATGTGCAAAGCTAAGTCACCATCACAAGCATGAAAAGGAACATCATTAGCACTTTGAATAAAGTTAGAAACTAAGTTAATAAAAGAAGATAACATATGCATTTTCAAATTAAAAAACTTAGACTTCAGAGAGAATGCATAAATTTGTTGGCCGAAGGCCAAAAAAAAATTCGGAAGAAAGGGGAAAGATTTAGGATTGTCCTTTTTTCTTTTAGGGGGACATTGAATGAATGAAGGAATGATAAAGAATGCTCTAAAAATGTTACAGAAGAAGTGTTCGCGTCGGGTTCACCAAAATGTAGAGGGGGGAAAATGAACCTCTTCGACAGGCGGATAACAACCTCTTGAAGATTCACTAACCGACCTCTCCACTCAAGATGTTGTGTCTTTGTACGTCCTTTAATAACTCTCTACACAAGGACGTGCACGCAGGTTATGGACAACAGCGCGACACGCTAGCATCCTATACGGACATAATACAAAATTCGCACAAAAGGGCACAATGTAATAGATATGTGTTTTAGATTACTTTAAATGTGATAAATGTATATAAAAGAAGGTAAAACAATTATATAAATGGAATGAAAGCCACAAAGGAAAGGAAGAAGATAAACTCACAACCGGTCCACGATATGAAGTTGTTGGCATGTTTGGCATAACTAATGCAGATGGAGAATAATGACTGAACCGGTAAAAGACTGTTTGTGATGACATTGTGATGAAGAGATTGAGATTGCATGATGGATAACTTTGATCAGTTATTTGTGTTGTCATTGATGGCAACTAATGTTCATTCAAGTCTACTGATGTTTGCTTATGTTGTATTGTGTCATCTAAATCTTTTTGGTCTACTGGAGAAAGCCTACCGGTAAAGAATCAAGAAACTGGGAATTAGGACCTTAACCGGTAAACGAGGAAATATTTTGATTGTATCTGGCGATTGGAGATGATTGAGACTTTGCGGTTTTGAATGTGAGTATGTATCATTGTAACATGTATCTGACCGGAACCGCATCATGTTGTGACAACCGGAAGTTATGTTTATAATTTATGTTGAGCTTTTGCTAGGGTTTAAGAAGGGCTTAAGGACCGGTAAAGAATTCTCTTAACCGGTAATGATTTTTGGTTTGGCGGTGATCTACATCAAGTTCACATGGTGATGACGTGGCACAACCCGCGTAAAGTGTTTGAATTATGTTTTGGCACGATCAAGATGGAAATTCATGGGAATGTGCAAAGCGCTTAGTGGAATGTGCTAAGGGTTTGACTTTGTATCAGATCGACTTGCCGTGATGACTTATGATCATTCAACGGATGATATTGATTGTAATGATCCATATGATGATCTGTAATGAGTTGTAAAGATCTGTGATGATCTAAGATGTAAGTCTTAGGGTTTTGTAACTGACTCAGTTGTAAAAGTTATTTATGTCGGTATTGCTGATGTTTGTTGTGTCGGTGATTTTGAGAAGTGTGTGAAGCCGAACCAGAGTGTGAGAAGATATGCTAGAGTGTTGCAAACTAAGAGCTTAATTGGATCTGATCAAGCAAGCAATTGAGTGCTATAACACAGATCATTCATTGTTGTTCCCTATTAGTTGCAACAGATAAAATCCCTTAACCGGGTAGGTCTTAACAGGCCTTACATTGTAAATCCCCTAACAGGGTGACTCAACATCTGAGTTCTAAATCCTCTTGTGAGGTTGATCCTAACAGATCAAAGCTCCTAACAGGGCTGAGGTAAATCCCTTAACCGAGTGACTCCTAACAGAGTCTACTCCTAACAGGACGCATTCAGAAAGAGTGCAAAATTCTTGTGGGTACCAATTCTCACCGTGGTTTTTCCCTATTTGGGTTTCCACATGAAAATCCTGGTGTTCATGTGGTGAATGTTTTTGATGAGATGTTAAGCGTTACTTTCAGTTTATGCATGGTTAATGAACACTTAATGTGCAGCATTGATATATCAGTTTAGCAGATACCGGTACTGGTAAATGGATTTGTTATTGGTTTATGTTTTATTTGGTGAATGCTTGACAAGTTTAAGTTTCAGTTTTTCAAGTGGTGTTAATATTGATTCACCCCCCTCTCTCGGTATTAACCGGATCCTCTAATATTAACAGAAGCCTCCAGCCAAATGAATCTTCCCTAATGCAACCTGCACACAAACCAGAAAGCAAAAATGTTTGGGGCTGCTTGGGGACTTGCCTCAGTCAAATCCTTGTTTTGGTGTTTCCACCTCCACAGACAGCCAAATAGATTGATAGAATAAAAGATAAATGCAAGATAACATAAATGATAAAGGATAGAAGAGGGATGTGATAAATCCCAAGATGCTCAAAGATAGGATAAATAGATAAATATTACCAAAGAGGCTTGAGAAAGCCAAGAGAGTTGCAAGAGATTATTGTGAGAGCTTGAGAATGTTGTAGCAAAAGCAGGAGCAAGAGAGAGTTGTGAGAGCCAAGCGAGAGGCCAAGAGAGTGTAAGAGATCTTGAGAGAGGTTGAATAACCAAGAGCCTTTGAAGGAAGAGAAAGATGGGTTTAAAACGAGAGAAGCGGAGGGAAAGAGAGGGTCACGAGCCGTCTGAAATATTCGGGGCCATTTCCACCGACATGCGTGAATGACAAGTGGAAAGGCACACTCAGAACCGACACTTGAAAGTTAACATGTTGCGGGACAAATGTGCAGCGTGCGGACATCCACGCAGCGCGCTAGTGTCCAAATGAATCACGTTAGAAAACGGTAGGAGACAAGGGAGACACGTGGCTAACAAGACTGACGCCACAAGGGAGCTGCTGAAAAGGGGATCTTGAGCATCCTAAGAGGGAAAAGGCTAATGCAAGGGCTGAAGTGAGGCCACTCAAGTGCTAGGGGAATGGGCACCAAAGTGGTTACAAAAGATGTAGGTCAAATTACAAAGGGATATGCAATTTTCGACACTACATAACCTAAGGAAAACCATGTCACCAACATCAAATATTATTTTCAATCTACGCCTATTTACATGCATCTTTTGTTGAAGATATTCCTTCAAAGTTTTCATTTGGACTCTATTGAACAAAATCTTTTGCACCTGGCACTATACTATCAATGATAATCAAATTCATAGAAGTCAAAATAAAAGGAGTATACCAATGAACAGCAGTGTTTTCCTAAATAAATCCACTTTACCCATGCCTTCTACTATCCTATCACATGATTTGTCAAATATCCCTCAATCCATTTGTTAACAATCTCTGTTTGCCCAACAGTTTGAGGGTAGTAATTTGTACTAGGAATAAGATTGGCCCCTGTCAAATGGAAAAGTTCTTGCCAAAAAATTCTTAGGAAAATACTATCACTGTCACCATATTTTTTGGCAAACCATGAAGCCTAAATACTTCTCTAAAGAATAAATCTGCTACCTGAGCTGCCTTAAATTCAGAAGAAATAGCGAAGAAAGGAGCCTACCTTATTAGTCTATCCACCATAACAACTATACAATCCTTATCCTACACCTTTGGTAGCCATGTGATTAAATTCATTGAGATGATCACCTATTTCTACTTTGGTATAGGAAGGGATTGTAGTAGAACAATTGGAAATTCTTGCACAAACTTGTTTCAATAACAGTCTCTGCATTATTTGATGTGCTTAAGGACATCATCTTTGAGTCATTTCCAAGAAAAATATTATTTTCTCTGATTGTAAAACTTTAAGTATCCAGGATGTCCTACCAAAGGGGTATCATGAACAACCTTAATGATTTTGTCCTTCATCTTTGATTCAAAAACATGATAAATTTTATCCGTGTAAAGGATGAGTTCAATTGCCAGTCTCCACTTGTCATCTTGCAATCTTCCTTCTAGGATCTCAATAGCAAAAGCATTCTTTGTATATTCTGCTATAATCTCAAACTTCCCATTCCACAAAAATATTGTAACGTTCCTTCCAAGAAATTTTAACTAACTTACAAGTTATCAACCTTTTCAGCTCACAAGCATTTCATCGAACACTTTACAGAACACCAAACCAATCAATAAATTTTATGATTGAAAACAGCTGCAACTTTTATTGATGATCATAGACATTCTCACAAATAGTTTGTAACAATGGAACAATTCATAGGCATTTTAACAAGCAGTTGTCATACAAGAAACTGATAACAAATATTCCAATATTTTGAACTGAAATAAAATAACTCTGATCTCTTAGCTGGTATAGAAGACTCCAGAATGATATTACTGGATATTGTGATCAGCATGTACAAGAAACTGCAACAAGAACCTTGATCTGATTTAACAGAAATGAGATAATAGCAATTTAACCTCAATGTTGCATTGTTGACAGGTGCTGGTTTGTACAAGCATCGTAGTAGGACTTATAAACTGCTTAATAGGCTGGAATATACTGCTGTTACCACCCAGAACTCTTTATCTGATCTGTACCTGTAGATTGTTGTTCACTATAGTCCAAAAAAGTGACTTTACACTCCAAATAAGTGAATAATGGTGTGAAATAAGATTGAACAACTGAGTATGGTCTGAAGTTTGAACTCTTCAAGAAAATTTAGCAGCTGCCTTCAAACTTCTTCCAGACATCCAAAAATTGCAACACCTCAATTCAAATCTCCTAATTGATGCAGCTCCCTTTTGATTGTTCAAAGTCACTTAAGCAATGCATAAATGGAGCTTCATCAAGCCCAAAATAAAAAGATCTTTTGACAAGAAAACAGTTCCAAGAAGTTTCAAGGAAGAAGACCTTGTTCTCAAGTGGGATGAGGTGAAGACTGAACCTAGAAGGCATACTAAGTTTGACTCCATGTGGAGTGGACCATACATGATTTCTAGTTGCAAACAACACAATGCCTTTCAGCTGTCCAAGTTAGATGGTGAGGAGCTACCTATCCCAGTCAATAAGATACATCTCAAGCATTGCTATTAAGGTTATGTTTCACACTTGTACAAATTAGAATAGGTTTGTCACATTATAGAAGTGCTGTTGCACATTGTTGTAGTTGTTTTTCCCTCCAAGTGCTGATTGCACATGTTTTGGATAAGTATTTGCTGTTGTAGTTGTCTTAGGAGTTTTGGTTCTTTTGTTTGCTGTTTGAAGGCATTACAGCTTTTGATCAGGTCTATGGCTTTCACAAATAAGTGTTATCAGGTTTATGCTTGACGTGTACTGTATACCCAATGGATACTTAAAGCCACTGGTTCTTGCTTTTTAGCAGCCAAACACCTTTGAGAGGTTGTCATAGTGTTGATTATATTTGGTTCTTTGAATCAAATATAATTATTGTGTTGGGTAATATGAAGGTCTTAGACATTGAAAATGAAATATTTCCTTCTTGTGTCAGACGATTTTCAGAAATTCTTAGGCACTTGAAAGAAAACTCTTACTATTCACCAAATCTCATGCCAATTTTAGAGGGAAAAAGATAAAACCTTTTTCTTTTGAGATTTTTAGGGTTTGTATGGCATTGAAGGAGTCATCCTTCATACTCAGTGTGGAAACTATACCTTGTTGCCCTAAGCATGGCACATTGCAGAAGCAGTAAAGAGGTGTATGGCACATTGAAGGAAGGTGGAGGAGCATTTAAAGACTCATGCATGCCTCACTCATAGTGCAGGTTTCACGTGGTTGCTTCCCATATTTTGCTAGGTATGCTGTGTATTGATAGAGATTTAAATGTTGCAGAAGGCTTTCAAGGAGTTTGCATGAAGTTAGAAGTTGTAAAGTTTTGTTCAAAATGATTTAATCAGAATCCTTGACCAGCGTAGGAAAAATTCACTGAAAGACTTAAGTCTCTGTCAAACAAGATAGGCTTCGTATGAAGCTTCCTAGTGGCAGTGTTGTGATGTCCCCATCCAAATCCTAATTTCTAGAACCAAACAAGCAAGAGAAAGCTCCTTGTATTATCTTTATAAATTAAGTTGATAGCATACAAAGACCAACCAAGATTGCGGGCAAGTGTATGAGCAAGTTGTTGGGAATTGTCATTCATGCCAAATGACATCTATGTCAGGGAAATCATCCTCGAAGTATCCCACATATTCAAGGAACAAGATATAAACAAAAGCAGTGATTTATATTTGTGAAGACAGTTATTAATATTCGTGAAGAAGAAACATACACTGCAACATTTATATTGCAACTCTTGAATGCAGCAATGGATAGCAAGAACAAGATAGCTGTTTGATGACTGATTTAAGAACAAACAGCAATTAGAATGGTGACCTTATAAGAAAGCAGTGATAGTATAAAGAAAGAAGCAACAACTTTATTAAATGAAAGCAGCACAGGTCGACTCATTACAATATGTACATATGACAAGTTAACAGCAATTAGCATGAGAGCACACGGATTGATCTGAGGCAAGAAACATTATTATGGATAAACACAAGCTTCAAACTACTAGTGGACTATATGGGAAGAGATACTAACATTGCAGTATCGATAAGCGAGAAATGGATCAAATCACTACCAATGAGGAGGCTATACAGATCGAATGAACAAGCAATAGCCTTCTATGTGATAACTGACAAGAGACTATAGAGTACTCCAGGTCAACCCCCGAACAAGAGACTATCTCCTATAATATCACTATCTATGAAGGGGAAGTCCGATCTGCATTGGTTAACTGACTAATAACAAATTAATTAGAAGAAGCGTGATTTAGACAAGGGTTGTAAAGATTGGAAGTTGAGACGCAACCTCTCACCACATATCCCATTGCATCATACATTAAGGTGATCACAAGTCTTTCCAAAGCATTGGAGTTGGTTTTATCATCCTGTTTCATATTCAGTGCTCAAGGAGCCTCTAACATTTGTGTGAGAGGGGGGCTATCAACCCACCCTACTGCAAGGAGAAGTACGCATAAGTAGAAGGCAGTATTTCAGACAAAGTGCCATAGATTATAGCAGGGATACAAAGATAGATCAGACACAGCTACTCAATTGAGGTCTAACCTAACATAGTTTAATCTGAAACAGTGATTGGTTTGAAGAAACAAATACGAACAGATATATGAACATGAACGGGCAGATTTGAAAGTATTATATGCATATCTAAAAGGAATAGATATGAAGTGATCGTATCAATTTTGTACAGAGCATCACAAGATGGTTATTTATAAAAGCATATTCTGTATGAAGAATTGACAAGGAAGATATATGCAAATATAGGAGAATTATGCAATATCGATGCTGAGATAAAGAAGGAGATTTTGCAGTTATAAAGGAAAGACATAGGCAAATATAGAAGAGGAGGATTGATAACATTAATTGCAAAGATAAGTTCTATCTTCTGAACTATTCTTGAAAAATTTAAGTTAAATATCATAATGAAATGTCTTCAGTTTGGATAAATTTTATATTACAGTTCTCACCTTAAGTTGGAATTGTTATCTCAAGATTAAATTAAGGGAAATCCCAAAAGGGGACATTACAAGTGTTTTAGGTAGATTAGTGATCTCAGGAAAAATCAAGACACTATTAGGTTCGGATATCAGAAAATAATCAGATCACCTTTGGTTTCGATGCACAGACCTGCCTATTTTTATGATCAAAACACCTAGACTATTGTTCTTGCCAAGAAGGGATTGGCAAATGTTTTCAAACCACATCCAAACTTGTAAAATCTCTTCATGAAGATATGACAATGCTTTCTAAGCGGTATAAGGGCAGTAATTTCTCTTCAAAGGTGCACGAAAAAGTCAGAAGACTATGTAGCCAGTAATGTCAATGAAAAGTTGCCAGATCATGAATGACAGACACAAATTTGCTGTCCATAAAGGGTAAGCCACACATTGACTAGTACTGGCCTAAAACCTTGGCTAACCCTAGCATTCATCAAGAAACCCTGTGAGATTTTATTTGTAGCACCATTAAGCGTTAGCACAGATTATCAAGAGTCAAACAATGAGAGCCTTGGACAATATGTCAGGCCTATGCAAAACCATGAAACCATGTTTTGCTAGGAGGTCTGAAATCCAGAGATCATGAAGATATGATAATGATTGGGTGAAAGGAGCAAGTAATGTGTGATGAATAGGTCTGCGCATTTAACTGCTAAAACTCAAAGTGACAGGTAATGTATGTTAAACTCCTGCCAAGCTTTAGGATGAAATGTTCACACTGATGGTCAAATGAATTAATAACTGTTCATGAAGGGCACAATCATAATAATTATCAAGTAGCAGCTAAAATGACAATCTACAGAGAATATGAGACGAGGCCAATAGTCAGCAAAAGGAGGCCAGTAGTCTACAACAAGATAGCATTATGACAGTTCTTTAAGTGTATGACAATGTTTTCAAAATGTATGATAGTGTTCTAAACCAGTCATGACATTCATTAAATGAACAATGGTAAGGCAGTTGAACAACATTGTTAACAAGTATTAAGGATGGTAGTGTCAGTGCTAAGGGCCAGTGAAAGTCAAGTGACAATGTTGTTAACTTGAAGACTCTAGTATCAAATCCATGAAGAACTGACAGTAAACAGTGAGAGGCCACTGTATGTCTGAATGACAGTAAAGACTCGTGCATCAAGCGCATGACAGTTTATTTTTGTCATGTAATTAAAAAATTATATAAACACCTCAAACTTAAAAAAACCTTTACTCTTGTTCTGGGTTATGTGAGGTGTGTCATCTTTTGATGGCTTTCTTCACAGAAAGGGAGTCATTTCTTATTAGTTTTGGTTTTATAAGGGAAGTTCTCTTTCATGGGTATAGTATGTTCAAAACTGAAACCAGGATGCTATAAACACAGATAAAAGAACTTAAGAAAACTTAAGAGAACAAGAACACGGCAAATTATCCTGGGAAAACCCTCCACCTGAGGGTGAAAAACCCAGCCACACAAAAATAGATTTTATTGAAAGCTCAAAATAAGTACAAATCTGTCACACTTAGAAGACAATCATTTTTACAATGATTGATAATGCTTCAAATAGAAGATGACTGTCAGAAGATCGCTTACAAAATAATGTAGAATATGATGCCAATAGAATGAATCTGCACACCTCAAAGAACACAGCTGAATATAGATAATAATCCCTAAAGATTAAAGTAGATACATAGTCACAGCATCCTTCTCCTGAGAATTTAACCAAGAGATCATTAAACAGAATGTCAATCACACTCTATTATTAAACAGAATGTCAGTCACACTCTATTTGACCCTCGGCATATGTATATATAGCCCATACAAAGACCCGATAGAATCCAAGAAGAAGAATACAGAAAGTGGAAAGCCAGACATCACAGACATACTCCAGGAGCTGTTGAACTTCAACGGAGGAAAGAAACGTTTGTCCAGCTAGACAAGGTCGGTGACAGCTAAGAGGAAGTCAATACAAGAAAGATGAAACCGATACGCTTTACAACTATTTAAGAAGCAAACCAAAACCAAATGTAGAGCTCGAGAATTTCATAAACCAGCAGGCATGATATCTGCTGAAGTTACCATCTTTAACATAGTTAAGTAGGTGAGTCTTCCCTAATTAATAGTGATGGAGGACGTGGAGTCTTCTCTTATTAGTGTTATTTAACTAATGAGGTATTCTCTTATTGATATTGGTCAAGCAAGACAGTTCTCTCCTATTAATTTTTTTATTTACTTGTTATCAATCAAATTAGATAATTATATAGGATTAGGGCATTAACAAGTAAGAAACACAACTAAACAGCTTTTATATAAACAATTGCAACACAAATATGTCACAACACTCACACATTAAGGATATTGAGACACAAAACAATGACACACCAAAACAAGAACGCACAAGTTGAAGACTTCAACTATATGAATTAATTCATCAAGAAGAACAATAAGGGAGATAGGGTCTCACCTTATTCCAATGATCAAGCAATTGTACTGACCACCAAGACACGTGAGTTAAGATAACAAAAGAGCAATTTCTTAATTGATTACTCAGTTTGAGAGTAAATGAAATACATAAAGTAAACAACATCATATAACGAGAATAAATCTTTGTCTAGTCACTAATTAAATCATTTAGTTCCGACATTGCAATACATATGAAGGCAAAGGAAATAAAGACTAAAAATTAATGATCACTCCAAACATAAAGAATAGATGGTACAAACTATACCAACACCCAAAATAGAGATGAAGCATCATGAGATTTTCTACATTGTGAAGAAGTCAAATGCAATCTGCAAATCAAGGCGGTAATTGCTTGTCAAAGCTGAGACAGATCTTTACTCTAGCGTGAAAAAATTTTATTAGGGAAAAGAAGGCTAATTTTGTCGAAAACTAGACCTAAAAGTCTAAGCTAAAAATTCCAAGCCCAAGATGCTTCCATGACAAGTTGGATGAGTCCGCAAAACTCCAAATGCATCCACAACTAACAAGACATGCTAGCAAAACCCATGAAAATAATAGGAAACTTTACTCTTAGGAAATAAAATTTTACGAAGGGCTAATTAATATATTTCCCCAACCCCTCAAATTGACACATTCTAAAATTGAATACAAGACATTTAAAAAGAAAGCCTAAAAGTTTATTATGACGTAGGGACACAAACTTTTTTAAATGCATCCATGGCCTTTAAACTTGCAATCTAAATTTCCACAAGTCAGGGACATTCTATAGACCTATCAAATATCTTATTAGATCAAAAATCACATTAACAAGAAGGTCTAATTTGCAAATGAACAAAATAAAACATTCAGTTTTCACATAGATTTTCCTTCTTTCAATCACAAGACATGACTATCAAATTGAAAAAATTTAAATGAAATGTTTACTTCAGTAAAGATCACAATAATTATAGTTATCACATATTATATATTCAAACACATGATAAAGCCAAAGCGTTCAACATTATAATTTCCCATGTAATGCCCTTCTCATTTGCAACTTGGAGATGTGTTGATCTCAACAACGGTTTGACTATGTACCTAGGGATGCATAGCTAGTATTGGTTGTGCTTTGATTCTAAGTGATTGCTTGATGTCTATGCTTTATTATGTTCTTTCAACTCGTGCCCTTACAATTCATGGTGTGTGTTGACCACCTGCATGTTCAAGATGGTGTTCCTCAGCATGTTGGTCATCGGTGTTATTTGCATTGAAAGTAAAGGGAGGAAATACATCATCGATTGGAGAAATAAGGCGGTGAGCAAGGAATTGGCATCCTTTGAATCAAAATCTGAAGACAAAGAATTGGTTATGGGCGAAGGAAAGGCATGGAACCAAATAATGAAGGAGTGCTCTAGTTGGAAGAATGTTCGCAGGATGAAACAAATTCTCTTGATGGCCTATTTCACTGGCAAATGGAGGACGGTGAGGCATTTTTGTCAACATGTAATTTTCTTGAAGCCACAACTTTCAGTGAAGAACAACCAATGAAAGCATGTAAAATTATGGATGATACATCTCACAGTATGATGAGAAGAATATGTAATGTGGAATAATTGCCAAGGGGAAGAACAAAAAGTTATAGAAGGATTGGACAGCCAGAATAAAAAGAAAAAATGGGGCCGGCAGAAAAAAGTTAAAAAATAAAAATTGAGCCAAGAAAAGTTAAAAAGGATAGTAAGTGGAGAAAAAAGAATTTTTTTAATAAAATATTGGAGCTAGAGACTATAACAAAGTGCAAATGCCAATTTATTAAGGTGTCGAGGAGAAAAATTATTAAGGCCTTGAATTCAAAAGATATATTGAAGTATATAGAAAAAAGGCACATGGGAATGAAAAAATTAGATATTGGAAGAATAAAGAGTGAGAGAGCATGGAATATACGTTACACCTTGTGAATAAAAATTCAGGAGGTGCATGAGTTTGGGCTAGACACCTTCATTGTACAAGTTCATTGTACGGCCTCCTCAACACCATATGGACCCCTTCCTTGAGCAGTGTACGAACTTTCTTTTGCATCATAACAAAAATTCAAGCGCTTGGTCGTATGACTTCTATTTCGTCTTGTATGGAAATGAACTCTCACCATGCAACATTCATATTTATGTGGTCAGCAATAGATTTTCATAGTACAACTAGAGAAATATATATAAAGGTAACAGCTAAACTATCCCATAAGACACTTTCCTACATCTGTACATCTTGCACACAACTTAATTGTACGTCACTCTCAAGCACCCATATGGCCTCCACTTCCACAAATAGTATGGCTTTGGCATATTTTCTCTAGTGTACGGCATTCTCCAACTCATCTCGTACGACCCTTGTCCCTAGTACAACTTGTACAGACCTTGCAACTTGGTTCATTCCACACTGTACGACAGTCTTATGTTCTCCCCATACGACCCATATTTGGCCAGTTTGTATGCCTAAACAACCCCATACGACATCCTCTAACAATATGGCCTTGGTATTATTCTTACACTATACACCATCATCATTTGTTCTTGGTACAAGCCATATGGACCTTGTTCCTTACAGGACAGCCACTTTCAATTCAGTTTGTACAGTGGCATCATCTCAATATACAACCTCTAGACCCTTGCATACAGCCTCAGCAATTCAAGTATTCTACTACCATACAACTATTAGTTCCCTTGTAAGACTCCTATGCAATGAGCATAGTGTACGGATGGCATCCTACAACAAAATACGGCCATTAATTTTGAAGTGGAGAGTACGACTTGATCATAATATCGACATGGAACCTCTATTTTCTGGCTTCATCAACAGTACTTTTAGCATCTTAAAAAATCAAAAAAATGATGTACACCATGGAGTTTTGTGTGGTCTTGAAGGTCTTAATTTTGGGCTGCCCTTGGGACCCCGCAAGGGGCGCTACCCCTTGACCCCGCAGGGAGCACTGCCCCCAAAACCCCGCAAGGGGCGTTGCCCCCAAAACCCCGCAAGGGGCATTGCCCCCTCCTCCATTTGATTTGTCAAGTACACTACTAGTTATTGTCTACACTCTTGTCATTAGTCTTCCTAAATATTACTTGATGTTTACTTGTTATCTAGAAGACGACTTTTTCTTTTGGGGGGGGATGATGTAGTCAACGTACAATGTCTATGATTATGTTTGATAATATTGGTTATCCAACAATGTATTAATTGTTCGTATTAAGTTGTTTGTCACTCTCGGGTAGTTTCTCTCAAGTAGTTATAAGCGTCAGTTGGTTGACAATTGTGTTTTTCTCGGTAACCGTTGAGTCCTCTAAATATATTGTGTATGTCAAGGTTAAGTAGTATGATAGAGTCAGATCAACTGCAATCTTTGGCCAACCATCTCTGGTCTTCTTCTCTATGATAATTCCATGTGTGAATAAAGATATATTTTACTCCTGTATCTAGTATGCATTGTCATCTATATTATTACTTCCTATATTTAATTTATCAAATGTAGCAGTAAACAGATGAGACAAGTTATGTTTAAACTGGCCAAAAAAAATTTAACGCAATAGACAAATTTCCCGATAAATGCTGGAACAAAATATAGCTCATCTGCTAACTATAAGCTAATTAAATGCCATAGAATTTCAAGCAGCTTAACAGATTCCCGGATGATCTGAAGATTGTTTAACAGCGAATTAAAACTTGTTTCAGGCGTACACCCCACTGTTGTAGTTGTTTTTCCCTCCAAGTGCTGATTGCAAATGTTTTGGTTAAGTGTTTTTGGTTCCTGTCATTTGCTGTTTGAAGGCATTAAAGCTTTTGATCAGGTTTATGGTCTTCACAAATAAGTGTTCTCAAGTTTATGCTTGACTTCTATACCCAATTGATACTTAAGGCCACTGGTCCTTTCTGTTTAGCAGGCAAACACCCCTGAGAGATCGCCATAATGTTGATTATATTTGGATCTTTGAATCAAATATAATTATATTCTTGAGTAATATGGTGGTCCTGGACATTGTAAAATGAAATAAGGTTTCCTTGTTGTGTCAAATGATTTTCAGTCTTCAGCACCTAAAAACAAACTCTTAATATTCACCAAATCCCATGCCAATTTTAGAGGGAAAAAGATAAAACCTTTTTCTTTTGAGATTTTTAGGGTTTGTACAGCATTTAGGGAATCATCCTTCATACTTGGTGTGGAAACTATACTTTGTTCCCCTAAGCATGGCACCTTGCAGGCAGTAAAGAGGTGCATGGCACGTTGAAGGAAGGTGGAGGAGTATTCAAGGACTCGTGCACACCTCACTCATAGTGAAGGTTCAACGTCGTTGTTTCCCATATTTTGCCAGGTATGTTGTGTATTGATGGAGATTTCGTTCAAGGAGTTTGCATGAAGTTAGAAGTTGTAAACTTTTGTTCAAAATGATTAAGTTTAATGAGAATCCTTGACCAGCATAGGAGAAGTTCACTGATAGACTTAGTCTCAGTCAAACAAGATAGGCTTTGTATGAAGCTTCCTAGTGGCAGTCTTTTGGGTAGATTAGTGGTCTTAGGAAAAATCAAGACACTATTAGGTTAGGACATTAGAAAATGATCAGATCACCTTTGGTTTTGATGCACAGACATGCCCATTTTTATGATCAAAGGTCCTATAGACTCTTGTTCTTGCCAAGAAGAGATTGGCATATGCTTTCAAACCATTGCCAAACCACATACAAACTTGTAAAATCTCTTCATGAAGATAGGACAATGGTTTCTAAGTGTTATAAGGGCAGTAATTTATCTTCAAAGGTGCATGATAATGTCAGAAGACTGTGTAGCAAGTAATGTTAATGAATAGTTGCCAAATCATGAATGACAGTCACTAGTTTGCTGTCAATAAAGGGTAACAAAAAGCCACACATTGACTAGTACTGGCCTAAAACCTTTGTGAACCCTAGCATTCATAAAGAAACCTGTTGATGTGTTTCTTACGCACATGCGAACACAGAATAAAATACCATAAGTATCTTATCCTCTCTTGAACAAAATCTCTTGGATGCTGAAGATTTGCTTAAGGATCATTCGAGAAGACTCCAAGGTTCTTGAATGTAGGGTCACTACGCGTGGATAAGCTCAATGGTTGATGTGATTATGTTGGAATCACAAGGGGACTTACATTCGAATGCCTGAATGTTTGATTTGCTGGAACTTGATCATTTGATATTTCAATTGGGCAATGCTCTTTATCCTAGACTAACTTGAATTGGAAAAAATGGCAAAGGACGAAGGGTTAAGAGAATCTATTCTAATCCTAAGAATGTAGGAAGATGAGTGAATGATTAGATGGAATCCTACAGAGGCGAGGTCTCACCATCAAAATGAACAATTTGACACGAGCTCAGTGCAATCTTCTAAGGATGTTTCTAAGATGTTCGAATCAATACCACCAAACATTGATCACCATTCAAGTTAATGCATAAGCAATGAGTGTAGAACGATTTCGAAGTTAAGCTCATAATATTCCTGTTGACCACACAAGGTGCTCTTACAAGCAGCAAGAGGCTAGTGGTATGGATTAGGCGGATTCCACATAAATACATTCAACAAATTCCTCCACTCAAATTTAATTACACAAAAGCAAATTGAGAAGCAAAGACCATGCGAATTGTTGAAGTAACAAATCAGATTCACCATAACTTCAATGAAATCAATTGTTCTTTACAACCATGTTTGGCAACAATCTTTGCCTTCTCTTCCTACTCTACTTTAACTTCTATTCTATTCTCTTAAGACTATCTACTGACTATTAACTCACTATTAGCTATTTGCTGACTATTAACTCTTACAAATCAAGAGCCAGAGCTTTATATAGAGAGCTCTTTACATTTCAACAGCTCAAATTAATTTGAGATCAATGGCCAAGATTTTACAATGAAAACCCTAATTAGGGTTTGTTACAACAAACTCTCCTTAGCCAATGAGAAAATTACATTCCATGAATGTGGACCAATAGATGTCAGGGGTAGGTACATCGGAGTTCGTGCCATCGTGCATAAGTGTGGTTCATCAAATCTGGACACGCTGATGTGGACCCTTCTGATTGGAGGAATAGTGACTGGGATGCCACCTTGTCTGGTACTTGCTCTGTGATGACCTTGGTTGATCCTCCATCATCCTTGATGTGCTTGAGGAACGATTTACCTTTCCTTGGCTCTCTTGTGTTTGATGAAGCTTCCTCTTTGATCTTGTATAGTGGTGGTAGGAAGTCATGGTCAAGTCACTCCTTCTCCGGTAGCTCATATCGCCTTGAAATGTTTGTATGATCTCTCTTCTGACATCTTGTGATTTCTCCATGTGATAGAATGAGGACCTCGAGGATATCTTGCTCTATTGCTTGTGGCTGTTGAACATTTGAAGTCTTTCAACCTAGTAGCACTTTTGAGTCTTCTTCCACGCATTTAAGGTGTTCTTAATGCAGATGAAGCTTGAAGAAGTCCTTCCTATCTTTGTCCATTGCCATTCTTCCTCTATTCTGGTCTTCTTGATCTACAAAGAAAACAAAAGATAGTTAAGTACATATGATATATTCATCTTAACATGATATTTCTCATTTCATATCATCAATAAGAAGACACTTAAATCCATTTTGCTTGAAATTGAGAGGAAAGGGGTACACTTTAGGAGAAATTCGCTCTTGTACCCTTGGAAGGGACATGAGCGAATTTGACACTTGTGTTTAAATTCTTCAAACTTACTCATTTCTACTAGCTCAAACCATGATTGTAGGTCCTTAAGGCTTGGATGAGGTCATTCTTCCCTATGCAAAGTTCTTGGATTAAAGATTCTACCCAAACTAGAGGTGAGATGTAGACTTTGAAAGAATTCGTTCCTAGACTTTTGGAAGGGTCAGGAGCGAATTTGGCATTTTACTCAATTTCCACTTAATTTCTTATGATCACTCACTCTTCAAGGCTTTCAACTTCATAATTGTGCTTCCTCGAGGCATAGATAAGTCATTTCAACCCTAGAAAAGAGCTTGGGAGGAAGAATTCATCAAACTTAGGTGTTGCTTATGTGGTTTAGAGAAATTCACACTTGTACCTTTGGAAGGGTCAAGAGCGAATTTGGCCTTTTGCTCAATTAACTTACTTAAAACTTCATCTTCCTTTAACTTACTTAAAACTTCATCTCTCAACCTTACCTTTATCAACATTAAGTCATTTGCCTTCGAAATTACTTAGGAATAGGGTCGCTCAAGGGCTAAGGCAAGATTCAAGACCTCCTAGGAATTTCGCTCCTGTACCTTTGGAAGGGTCAGGAGCGAAATCTCTCCTTTGGCTTAGTCCATCTCTTTTTTCTCATCACATGGCCTTTAACTCAACATTAAGAATCCTTCTCCCACCAACAACAAGATCTACTCAACGTTTTGAACGAGCTACGAGATCCTTTCAAGAGGTTCGCTCTTGTACCTTTGAAAGGGTCAGGAGCGAAATTCCTCCTTTGATTCAATTCACTCACCATTCCTCATTACCTCATGTTGGACTCAACTTTTGAATTCTTCTCCCACCATAACCAAGTCAATTTGCCCTCAATTTGGCTCAAAATGAGATCGATTCAATGCCTTAGGTGAGATAGGAGGTCCCTTTAAGGATTTCGCTCTTGTACCTTTGGAAGGGTCAGGAGCGAATTCTGTCTTCTAGGTTTAATTCATACTTCTTTTCTCATAACTTGCCTTATACTTGTCTTTTCCAACCCTTCTCTCATCAAGATCATGTTAATTTGTCCTCAAATCTACTCCAAGCAGGATCCATTCAATGTTCTAGGTGAAGAATTAGGTCTTCTCAAGAATTTCGCTTTGGTACCTTAGGAAGGTACATGACCCTCTAAGAAAATTCGCTCCTCTACCTTTGGAAGGGTCAGGAGGGAATTTGTCAAGTTTGCACAAATTCTTTGCTTTTCTATCACTTAACTCTTTGCAATTCACTTTGAAGGCGTGGATAGATTAACCTTCCCTCAATCACACCATGGGAACAAGGTTTATGATGCAAATTAGGAGCAAGAAGGGAGAACTAAGGAAATTTGCTCCTGTACCTTTGGAAGGGGCAAGAGCGAATTTAGTGCTCTAGCTCGAATTCTCCAATCTACCTCAAGTCTTCACATTCAAGCTTCATGTCCTTGCTCTTCAACTTTGCTTAGAACGAAATCTTTTCAATGCTTTGGGTGAAAAAGGGGGTCCTTGAAGAATTTCACTCCCGTACCTTTGGAAGGGTCAAGAGCGAATTTGGCAATTTTGGTCAAATTCCTAACTCTTTCATCATTCCATTTCGTTTGAATGTCCTTCAAAGGCCTGCACAAATCAACTTTCATTCAATCTAGGCATGGAAACAAGGACTTTAGTCCATGTTAGAAGGAAGAGAGGGTTCTAGGGAAATTCGCTCTTGTACCCTTGGAAGGGTCAGGAGCGAATTCAGCTCTTGAGCTCAAATTCTTAACTTTTCTTCCAAATTTCAAAGTTCAAGCTTGTTCAAATTCATTTTTAAGGGCGAGTTTAAGTTGGTCTCTCTTCAATCAATGCTTTTGGAGTGAAATTTTATCCGAATTAGGAGGGCAAAGGGAAATCAAGAAGAATTCACTCTTGTACCCTTGAAAGGGACAGGCGCGAATTTGAGGTTCTAGCTCAAATTCTCCAATTTTCCTCAAATTTTCAAGTCTAATTCCCATGGTCTTGCTCCTCCATAGTGGGAATGAGTGAATTTTGTATCAAACAAAGCCTAGCAATGAAGTATTCTATCCAAATTTAGGGAAGAAGCTCTCATTTGAAGAATTTGCTCCTATACCTTTGGAAGGGTCAGGAGCGAATTTGGCAATTTTACCCAAATTCCTCATGGTTCATGATCAAAATTTGCTCAAATTAATGTCCAAGGGCAGATCTAAGTTCAGTTCTCCTTAGTTGATGTTTTGAAGCAGGAGTTTAGCTTGATTGAAAGGCAAGAGGGGAAGTCCTGACAACACTCTGACTCAAACGACTCACACCTTCATTCACATCCTTGACTTGACTCAATGACATAGGTCTCAAAAGGCAAGGCTAGACTCCTAGCATGATACGATGACTTCCTCAAACTCAATCAAGACTCAACCCTAGAAACAAGTCTCAGGCCTAACCAAGGGGAGGCTTTCAAAAAAAGAAATCTAAATTCACCTGCTACTCATTTGACTCACTTCAACTCAAAAAGACCATTCTATCCAAATGAACCCTCTGGCAACCCTTCAATGCAAAGATTAATAGCACAAACCCAGACAACCAAGCAAAGAAAACTATCCTAGAAAGCAAAAAGTAGGGGTCCCCATTTGCAATGTGGCGATGTGTGAATACGTCACAACAAAACCCTGTGAAAGTTTATTTGGAGAACCATTAAGTGTTAGCACACATTATCAAGAGTCAAACAATGAGAGACTTGGACAATATATCGGGCCTATACAGAGCCATGAAACCATGTTTTGCTAGGAGGTCTGAAATCCAGAGATTATGAAAATATAATAATGATTGGGTGAAAGAAGCAATGAATTTGTAGTGAATAGGTCTGCACATTTAACTGCTAAAACTCAAAGTGACTGGAAATGTATGTAAAACTCCTGTCAAGCCTTAGGATAAAATGTTCAAAGTGATGATCAAATGAAGTAATAACAGTTCATGAAAGTCAAAGTCATAATTCATCAAGTAGCAGCTAAAATGACAATCTACAGAGCTTGTGAGAGAAGTCCAATAGTCAGCAAAAGCAGGCCAATAGTCAGCAAAAGGAGGCCAGTAGTCTACAGGAAGAGAGCATGATGACAGCGCTTTAAGTGTATGACAACGGTTTCAAAATGTATGATAGTGTTCTAAACCAATCATAATATTATCAAGACAACAATGATAAAGCAGTTGAACAACATTGTTAACGTCAACAAGTATTAAGGACAGTAATATCAGTGCTAAGGGCCAGTGAAAGTAAAGTGATAATGTTGTTAACTTGAAGACTGTAGTATCAATTCCTTAAAGAAATGACAGTAAACAGTGAGAGGCCAGTGTATGTCTGAATGACAGTAAAGACTCATGCATCAAGTGCGTGACAGTGCTGTAAAGGTTTGACAGGTTAAAAACGTGACAGAGCATGATAGCAAGTGACAGTCATAAGAACAAATGAACTGTTCATAAATAACAGAGCACAACAGCAATGCACTGTCAAAAGATCAAGGCATAGATGACAGTGTTGGCTAAATAAGTATATGACAGTACCTTCAACCTGTGCATGTTGGTATGCATGATGGCATAGATGACAGTGAAAAGAACGTTGTATGCAGTCAGCAAGTAACAATCAAGAACAGTGATAAGATAACATAAACCAAACCTTAAACAACGACATGCTAAGTGAAGACCGAAGACACTAAACAGAAAGGAGATGATCACTAGTGAATGTGGTTGCTAAGGGTTTTCAAGATGAATGAAAGGTCCAATAAGAGACCTCGTTCACAGGTAAGGCACAGACCTATGAAGAAAAAATTTGTACTAGAAATGATCAAAGTACAAGATTGTAGAGGTCAGCAATCAAGGTTATTAAGATAACAGTCCATGAAATGACAATCATAAATTGACAGTGTGTGACCGGACTGAACATCAAAAGGAAGATAAGAACAGTATATTGAATGCCTTTCAGTCAGGTAGAGATAAGACAGAAAGTGTTATTTATAACAGACATGTCTTCAGGGTTTTGAGGCATGTCAAGATTGTTCACCAAGTGCTCAAACGTGGGAGAGACTTTTAATGAAAGTAGTAAGGTAGTTTCCAAGTCCTTTAAGGAGAATTTAAATAGACAGTTCCAGTCCATAATGCAGAATAGCTCTTCCTATGCCCAGCAGGGAAGTTGAAAGTTCTTGATGCATCAAGGAGTGTGATCCAAAATGTTGATGCAAAAACCCTAACACGGTGGAATTCAGAAATAACCAAAAAAAAACAAAAAAAAAATTGTATTCCTGCATAAATTATAAAACTTTCCATTGAAGAGAAAAAAGCAAAGAGCAAGTAAAGATGGTGTTGACTAAAATGTTTACCCAAAAGGATCTCCCACGACAAGAAAAGCTATATCAGATGTGCGAGCTTGCTCCAATATTTGTTCCACTTCTTGTTCCACCATCTCTCTGTCCGCCAAAATAACAGGCCTCCCATATAATTCTTCCTGAAAATAAATTTGTGTAAGGACGGAAAAGAAAAAAAGAAAGAAAACAGATAACAGATTGTTATAAGAGAGGTGTACCAGCGCAGAGAGGCGCAGACCAGTGGAGAGAAGAGAAGTGTATGCCTCCAGATATACTTGGCTGCATTTTTTCACGGCTTCCAGTCCTTTCAATGATATGTCTTTTTCGTCTCCCAAACCCAGTCCAATCAAATAAAGCATCCTTCCTTCCTTGCCTGATATGAAATGCTCCTCCGTCTGCTATGTCAATTTCTTAACCCTCTGCGTATGCTCCGAGCCAGTCGTACAGCAACACCATACATAAAACAATTATATTTATTTTTACTTTTTTAGTTTTTTATTTTATTTTATTTTAGATTTATAAAGGATTTTTTTATTTTTTTTATTATATTTATAATTGATTATATTTATTTTCATATTATTCTTTCCTTTATTTTATATATTATATTTATAAATATGATTTTTTATTTTATTTTTTATTTATAAATGATTATGTTTTATAAAAAATTATGTTCATATTATATTATAAATGATTATATTTAGTTTGATGTTGTTTTATATTTTTTATATATATCATATTTATAAATTATGATATTTTTATTTTATTATTTTTTATAAATGATTTATTTATATTGTATCTAGATTATTATATTTATTTTGATATTTTAAAAAAAATTATTTTATATATTATATTTATAAATGATAACAAAAAAAAATTGATCAGTAATTTGTGTATTGTATCCATTTTCCAATGGTCTGTCTCCCCTTTCGATATCGTCGTCATTTTACCATCTGGGCAGCCAATAGGGTTGCATTAACTTCTGCTAAGTTATTAGTTATAACTCCTAGACCCTATCCACACTTTGCCAAGATCGTGCCTTCATAATTTCTTGCCACACATCCTACACCTTATTGACTCGGGTTACCCCTTGTCGCTCCATCAAAATTCACCTTGATCCAATCTTTGTCCGGGAGATTCCATTTAATGTTGTTTCTCTATTTTTCTTTAGGATCAACCCTAGGGAGCCCATTAATGGCAAATGATAACAAAATTATGTTATATATAAATGATGATAATATTTATACTATATTATAAATAGTTATATTTATTTTGATGTTTATTTTATAAATCATATCTAAATGATAATATATTTATTTTATGTTATATTTATAAATGATTATATTTATATTATATTATACTTATACTTAGTGTGTGTGTGTGTATATATATATATATGAAAGAAGATGACAAGATATTGAATTATAATATATTATATTATTCTTTTATATTATTATATATGTATTATATTATTTATATAAAATATATATAATAAAAAAATATTATTCGTTTATAAATATAATATATGAGATAGAATAAAAGAACAACATCAAAACAAATATTTTTGAAATTGTGATAAACCTTGGTGGCGTTCAGTGGTCATCAATCCTCAATCCTTAATCTCAATGCTTTGTTCTTTGGGCTAGGGAAAGGAATTGGAATGATTATATTTAATCACCAAATAAGTACTAGATTTTCAAAAGGAAAAATTTAAGTCGTGGTTTCTCAAGAGGAAAAGGTAGATTAATGTAAAGAGGTAGATAGTGTAGTATTACTATGACAAGGAATCTTATTGTATAGAGAAAATTGAGATTCAAAAATTTAATTGAAGCCAAAAAAGTTAACTATTCACAAAAATACAAATTCAAATTAAGGTCCCAAGAAAAAGATAAACATGAAGATGCACTACATAACTCTATTTCATGCATTGAAGTTGGAATGCAAGTAATGAGGCATAATTTTCAGATTCAAGCGATTCTAATCATATGGTAAGTTGTAGAAAACTATTGTCAAAGATTAAAATTGGGCGATAATAAAGTATTGAATTTTTTGGAAAAGAAAATTTGGATATAAATAGCCGAGACATAATTTGATGAGTGTTGGTTAGGTAGTTGAGAAATTACTTAAACTTATATTTTATGATAACATGTTCACTACATATGATTAGGGACAAGGAGGAAATATGATTGTTATTATAAACATGACAAAGAACCAAATGATTCAATTGAGAATGAAGGAAAGTAAATCAAATTTTACAATGTAACTATTTTAAGATGCAAGATGATTATGGCATCAAAGATATGGACACCTTAATATTTAAGGATTTGTATTATGTATCGAAAAAATGTATTACACGGATATTATATTATAAAACACATCTATAATTCCTTTTAACATGGTTTACACTTGTTGTAGAACACTTTTCCCCCTCCCACTCAATGAGCATTCTCTTGAGTAGTTTTACTCAATATCTCGTAAATGTATCTACAATTTTGACATGAACACAACATCTTTCATCAATCATTTCCAAATATGAATCTCTTGAAGTAAATTTCACTAACCTTATACAATAAAATAAAGGACATCAAGATGTTAGTGACTTTCTATTACACTTGCAATTGATATTAGATAAGATGTACTACCATCTTCTATATGTGTATAGAGATTCAAAAAGTATTTATGCATAGACATGTATAGAGTCGAATGTTGCTCACCTTATGATTAGCTTTAGTCCATCACGTTCCACACCTCACCCATTGACATGGAAGCAAGCCTACAAGGATAAATGATAAAGTGTGAAATGATCTTGCGAAAAAAAATATCATATTAAAAGGCATTGTTTTTTAATATGCTCTAAATTTATAATTTAACTCGAGATAAATGATATGGAGTAAGTCTATCTCACCATTGCAAAAAAGTTGCCTTTCAAAGGAATGTGGAATAAATTGCAAACCAAAGTATCAAGAAAGAAAGAACATAAAGATAAATGATAAAACATGGACTAATCTTGCAAAAAACCATATTGTGTATAGAGCCAATCCCCTCCACTCTCCACTTTATAAAATGTTGGTCAGCCTATTATTAGCTCTAGTCCATCAAATTCCACAACCTGACCCACTGACATGGAAGCAAGACTGCAAAGATAAATGATAAGACATGAAATAATCTTGCAAAAATAATCATACTAGAAAACATGATGCATTTTATAATATGCTCTAAATTAATAATTTAATTTGAGATAAAGTATATGGAGAAAGTCTATGTCACCATTGCAAACAGTCACCTTCCAAAGGAATGTGGAATAAATCACAGACCAAAGCATCAAGAAAGCAAACCCATGAAGATAAATGATAAGACATGGACTAAGCTTGTAGCAAATATATTGTGTATAGATTCAATCCCCACCACCCTTCACTTTTGAAAATGTTGTTCACCCTATGATTAGCTCTAGCACATCAAATTCCACCACAAGACCCACTAACATGGAAGCAAGCCTACAAGGATAAATGATAAGACATGGAGTAATCTTGCAAAAAAATATCATATTAGAAAACATAATGTGTTTTTAATATTCTCTAAATTTATAAATTAACTCAAGATAAATGAAATGGAAAAAGTCTATCTCACTATTGAAAACAAGTTGCCTTCCAAAGGAATATTAAATCAATCACAAACCAAAGTATCAAGAAGCAAGCCCATAAAGATAAATGATAAAACATGGATTAAGCTTGCAAAAAACATAGTGTAAGAAAACACAGTGTGTTTTTAATGTGCACTATAGTTACATTTAAAGTCAACATAGAAGACGTCAAGTGAGTGCATGTTGTCACTGTGAAGAAACAAAAGGGTAGCAATATTGGGAAATGATGCAAATTCATATCAACCATCAAAATCCAACATCAATATTGAATCTTATGAAATATCATAAAATAAAGTTTTTGAGTGTGATGGACCAAAGAGGAGACATTTGAAAAGGCATAATTATAGTAGGGAATGGCTTAATGTTTTTTTTACATGAGAAGGAGGGTGTCGATACAAGTTGAAAATGGGATACATATAAGAGATGAGTAAAATTATTAAATGGATTTAGGTTGCCTTGGTAGATTATTAGCACATTTGTGCCTATTATTAGAGTTCTACCTTGAAAATGATTTTTATAAATTTAATGGTCACACCATATGAGCTATATTTTTTGAACCAAACAAGAGGATTGTAATTGGTGTCAAATTTTTCATCTTACTATAAAGATATGAAAATGAACCACGTACGAGGTGACTCTAAAGAGAAAATTTGGAAAGATTATATAGTTCAATATTGTGTTTTCAAACATGATTTTTTCTCTTGCTTTAAAAAGGCCCAATCTTCACATCAGTAATGTGGACTTACTCCATGTCTTCTACATTGAGTTAAAATATAATTTTAGTGCATCTTAAAAATCACATTATATTTACCAACATGATGTGTTTTTGTAGTCTTATTCCATGTTTTATTAGTTCCTCTTACAATATTGATTTATTTCATCTTGTTTTCAAAAGACTTATCTTCTAAATGGTAACATAGACTTATTCCAAGCCTTCTATGTTGACTTAAAATGTATATTTTAGTGCAATATTTTTTCTTTGCTTTCAAATCTAGTTTATTCAAAATGGTGAGATAGACTTACTCGATGTCTTCTATATCTTAACTTGAATTGTAAATTTAGAGCACATTCAAAAACACGGATTTTTGCAAAAAAAATTATTTATTTGGCTTTGTAAAGCATTTTGTTGTGAATGTGATAGAGACTTATTCAACCTACACGATCTTAGTTCGTGGTTGGTAATATATGTTTTTCTTCTCATTTGATGGTATTTAAAATGAATGGTTAGATAACTAAACCTTCATCTCCAAGTAAGAAAGGTATGTGTACCCCAACTAAATTGTATTCATCATAATACATTTCTTAGGGTTGTGATAGAATGTCATTGTAAATATGAAGTTACAAGTTGAATTACACATGTTTTTCAACCTGCACAAATCTTAGTTCATGGTTTGTAATCTATGTGTTTTTATACGCATTTGATGCTATCTTACAAGAATGGTTGGATTTCAAAACCTTTCCTTGTAGGTAACAAAGGTATGTGTACTTCAACAAAAGTGTATTTTTTTTCTTTCTCAGTTGATGTTATCTCAAATAAATGGTTGGATATCACAACTTTCCTCTTTCGGTAACAGAGGCATGTGCACCCCAACAAAAGTGTATTCCTCATTTTATGTTGCTGCATGGTTGTGATAAGATGCCATTATATATATGAAATTACAAGTTAAATTACACATTGTATTTTCCAACTTACATAGAGCTTAGTTCATGTTCTATAAGATGTATTTTTTCCTCATTCAGTGTTATCTCCCACATCAACAAAAAAATAGCGCAAGTGACTACCATGCTCCTTCTCTATAGTCAAATAACAGTTTGATATAATTTAGTAAGACTTTGATAAATTAGTCAAAGAAGATGCAAAAAACTCTACTCGTGGGACATGAGAATTGATAAAATATTAGTTACTACAAATAGAACTATAGTAAACTTTTATTTATATCATACATTTTTTAAAATATAATTTAATGAATATCCTCCATAATAACAATCCAAGGGATTAAAAATGTGCAAATAATTAGGTAGGGATTAGATGTGAGATTAAGACGCAGTTGCAAAGATAGTATTTCCTCCAAGAATAAAATGGATGTAGAATTCAATATCTCACCTCATTGATATACTAGGGATGACACTTGGAAACAAAATTTCAAAATCTCTTAAAGGGGTTTAGTCATTAATGGAGTACTCATGGAATTCACTCTTTCAACATTCTCTCACAATGATATAAATAATCTTGAATCCATTTGACATACTTCACTTTAGTTACATTGCAAAAATAATATGGAGAAAAAATAGTCTGTGAACCCTATCTATCACAATAGTATTTCCAACATGACCCTCATACTAAGAAGTTGCAGGTTGAACTACACATTGTGTTTTTCAACTTGCACAAGCTTAGTCATGAGTAATTAACTTGTTTCAAATTTGAATAAACTTTGTTAATTTTTTATAATAGTGCAATTAGCTCCCTGTTTTTACTTTGTGCCTGATGCATACTATACAAAGTATCATTTTGTTTTATTAGATTAAAATTCAATAAAAGAATGAAACTATTGGTTCTTGATTCCATAAAAATGGTTTGAAAACCACTTTCTCGGTCTCACGACACAAGCAATTATAGTCCTTTTGGCTCTAATTAGCTAACATTATCAAATGTTTATTTCTATCAACCATTTGATAACACTTTTAAAATTATTTCAAATATTTTAATAATCTAATAAATTTTGATGAACTTTTATGATCTCAATGTTGCTAGTATTGGGTAAACTCTATGACGTATACACATTATAGGATATAAAACTTAGTGTGTTTTGCATACCATGTGAAGTGGACCTTAAAAATCATGGTATGTTTTCAAACCTTTAATCTCTTAATAAACCTCTAATATGTTAGCTTAACTCGTCATTGATTAATTATTTATTACAAGTGCATAATATTGTTTTATTGAATTGTTATAAATCCTCAATTCTTGAGTTTGTACTTATATCTAAGGTGAGCTCCCTAATTGTTCAAATTAATCTCCATAAGCAATTCAGGAAGTACAAAAAGAATAAAAAATAAAATCATGTTACTAAAAACCATACGTATTAGCTAAATAAATTATTCCTATTTGAGTTACATATATCAATGGTAAGTGGGACTTCCTATATGGAGGATGGAATAATAAATTGTAGGTTTCTTTGACCCGTAATTTACTAAATACCTAACCCATGTGTTTGTTACCTATGTTTATCTAGTTGTGCATTTCAAATAGAAATAACATGATTATTGGTATTATTGAGAAAATAGGAATATAGTACTAGACATTAGATGGTATAAAAAATGGTGTGTTTTGGGTACTCAAGGTGGTGAAATTACTAAGAATCTTAGGCCTATTTCACTCTTATATTGGAAGGAAGATGATCCACTAGTCTCAAGCTGATTCAAACATAAAGCAAATGCAATGGTCCTTCATTGCGAGTTGAAATGTGACTATGCAAATTAGGATTAGGATGAGGAATTGAATTTTTTCTATGTGTAATAGACTGAAATGAGCTAATAACTCGATTTCAAAAAAGTATATGGAAGTATAGACTATAACTAACCTGTAGTCCACATTCAAGCAAAAGTGCAGGGACTCATTCGCCTTGCTTAGCCCAATCCTGGGACTCAATCATCCAGCTCGGCTCGCTCCTAAGACTCAATCAACTTGGGCACCCCACTCCCATCAGTTTTGGCTCTGACAATCTACAAACTATAGATATTTGTTTGATGATTATGCACCTCTTTCCATAGCTTCATGATGGGGAGGTTACTCAAAGATAGCTATTTCCTTGCTCAAGGGTAGTCATATGTTATCCTTGTAGGATTCATACATTTTTCATGTTGTCTTCTAGTCAATTTAGACACCTAAGCTCTCTAGGAGTGCTCCCAATCTAGGTGTGCTCACATGTTGCTCAAGCATGGTTGAGATTCACTAGGGTAAATCCAACCTTACACCCTAGAAATCTTAACAAGTGCTTGCAGAGGGTGTAGTAGGTACTTGGGATGTTTTTCAAGGTCAATCAATTGGTTTTGAGTGAGGGTTTCATTCTTTTCCCCATCGCTCCTTCCTTTTCCTATTTTCTAGGCCTAGTAGCCCTAGAGCTCTAATTAGCCCTACCTAACGGGTTTTTATGGATTTTCTCCAAAGACCCACACAAAATCTTTGCTGATCAGGATACCCTTTTGGAATTAATTTCCAAATTCTGAATTTAGGAAACTCAGTCTGACCGTACAGGTATGAAACCTGAGAAATGCTTATTTTAGGTGGTTTTGGGCTTGTTTTGGTCTTTTTCCAAGGGTTAGGTGTCTTCCTTGATCTGTCTCACCTCCAAATTTACACATATATTCCACCACACATCACTTTTTCATCCCAAACACTCTGCAACTCCAAACCCTACTCATTTCTGCAAACACTTGCATAATCTCATTCATTTCCTAACCGGGTTATGATTGAGCTCGCCTAGGAAATGATGCTCGTTGGCCTTTCAATGACCTCCAAAGGAAAATAAAAGATATATACACTGTAAAAAGGTTCCATGACTCAATTCCCAAGGGTTATTGAGAAGAACTCAAAGGACTTCAAGCTGGAACCATGTATGGGCCTCTCAAACCCTTACTCAGGCCGAGAGCTTACAAAATTGGAAACTCAATTCAAACCTGCAAATAAACTAAAAAAATTGCTTCTTGAGCACTACAAGAACATGTATAAAACAACAAGAAAGGTACAACAATGCAATCAATCCATTAAGTACGGATTGTTGCTCTAATTCTTGACAATTGCAATGTAAAACTTCAAAAATGGTCTCAAAATGTATTCCAATCTACTACAGGCGTTGAACAACCTTATTACATTGATTCTCAAAGCATTTATATTCCATTTTTGGCCTAAATAACTCTCCATCGGTTCCCTAACCAACCCTTTGCACAAAAATGCAAAAAATTGCTCAACACTGCAAAAAGTTGTCAAGCAACTTTGACAACTTTTGCCAAAAAGTGCATTTTTGCCTTACATGCTTGATTCTCTCCTCTAAACCATCTAAGATGACTAAAAACCATTACATTGACATGTCCTAATTCCAAACAAGGATATTCAAGGCATTTTTCATCAAAATGCAAGATCTTGTCATTTTAGGCTTAAAAGCCAAAATTGAGCAAATGCATTGTCCTAAGGACATTCAACCTATCAAAGCACTACAAAACATAGTAAGACCTAAGAGAAGACTCCTATCCACCATTCCAAACCAACCTATGAACAAACACACCAAAATGAAGAAACTGGACTCAAAACTACTAGGTGCTCCTGCACCATACTCCCCTAAAGAAAAGAAGTCAAGTGTCTCCTTGAGGCAGCAAAGAAAATGGAATTACATGCTTAGGGAAGTCTAACTCAGGTATCCAAGTAGCCTATGATTCTGGAAGGTGCTTCCACTTGGCCAAGTGCTCCATGTAGGTGGTATGCCTTGTTTTATTTAAAATTCTAGAATCTAACACCTTCTCGGCTTGGGGAATGGGTGCAGCTGGTAAGGGCAGGTCTGAAAGTGCTTAAGAGACCTCTGAAACTCTACTATCTTCTACTAGAAGTGTGCCATTATACTGCAGCAAATCTGCCACATTGAAAATGGGTGACAAAGCCATATCATCGGGTAAGTCTACCTTGTATGCATTGTTGCCATACTTGGCCAAAACTTTGCAAGGTCATATTCTCCTCATCTAAAGCTTACTAGGGACACCTTTCTGAATTCTTTCTTTGTTAAAATGAACCATCACCATATCACCAAGAACAAATTAGATATCTTTCCTTTTTTCATCTACCTTGTCTTTGATCTTTTGAGTAGTGTCCAATAGGGTTGTCCTAACCTGCTCATGAACCTCTTGCATTGATTGGGCCATGTCCAAGGAATGCCCACTCTACTGTCCCATCTTTCCCACATCTCTAAGTTCCAAAACTCCTCTAGGATTAATGCCATACACCACCTCAAAAGGTCTTTTACCGGTGGACCTATTCACACTATCATTATAAGCAAATTTTGCTTGATGGGTGATTTGATCCCAAGCTTGTCCATACTCTTTTGTTAGGCATCTAAGTAGATTCCCAAGTGTCCTATTAACCACCTCGGTTTGACCATTCATTTGGGGATGATAGGTTGAACTGAAAGACAAATTAGTACCTAATATTTGCCACAAAGTCTTCCAAAAATGACCAATAAACTTTGCATCCCTATCTGACACAATGCTGATAGGTAAACCATGAATCCTAATAACCTCTTTGAAAAACAAGTGAGCAATGTGGCTGGCATCATGAGTGACCTTGCATGAAATAAAATGTGTCATCTTACTAAACTTATCTACCATAACATAGATGCTATCAAAACCTTATTTGGTTTTTGGCAAACCAACCACAAATTCCATACTTACACACTCCCATGGCCGGTTGGGAACAGGTAAAGGCTGATAAAGACCAACATTGGAAGATGTACCCTTAGCTCTTTGACAAACCACACATTGCTCCACATATCTTCTGATATCTCTTTGCATCTTAGGCCAAAAGGAGAATCTTTGGACAAGTTCCAAAGTCTTGTTCAAACCAAAGTGTCCACTCAAGCATCCATTATGCTTTTCTTGCATCAAGTTTTCCCTCATAGACCCTCTAGGCACACATAGTTTCCCTCAATTGAACAAAAGGCCATCTTGCAAGGTGTAGTTTGCATACTCACTATGGAAATGGTTTCCAAATCCTTGGCAAAGCTTGTAGACAACAGTAAAATCTTCATCTTCCTCATACAAATTCTTGAAGCTATCCACTCCAATGCTTTTGAGCTGCACTTCTTGCACTATTAGTAATCTCCTCCTTAATGCATCAGCTATCTTATTACATTGTCCTTTCTTGTTCTTGATGGTAAAGGTGTATGACTGCAAATACTCTACCCATTTAACATGCCTATGGTTCAGCTTTTCTTGTGAATTAAGAAAGCTAAGAGCTTGATTATCAGTGTAAACCACAAATTCCTTAGGTAGCAAATAATGCCTCCACTTCCTAAGTGATTGAACACGTGCATACAATTCCAAATCATAGGAGTAATACCTTTTCTTTGCATCATTGAGTTTCTCACTGAAGAAGGCAACCGATCTATTGTCTTGACTCAAAACTGCTCCAACCGCTATGTTGCTTGCATCACATTCAATTGTGAAGAGCTTATCAAAGCTTGGTAGGATATGTACCGGTTGAGTAGCCACCTTTGTCTTCAGGAGTTCAAAGCCTCTTTGTGCTTCCTTTGTCCATACAAACTTAGTTCTCACACCTCCCTTTATTGTCTCAAGCATGGGTGCACATATTTCACTGAACTCTCTGATGAACTTTCTATAAACTGAGCCAAGCCATGAAAACTTCTCACTTCACTTGGTGTCCTAGGTGTAGGCCAACTGATTATGGCTTCCATCTTAGAGGTATCCATCTTCAAATCACCTCTTGAAACTACAAACCCAAGATACATCAATTCTTGTTTCATAAACTCACATTTCTCCAAATTGATGGTTAGTTGTTCATCACATAGTTTACTCAAGACAATTTCTATATGCTTAAGATGCTCATATTTAAACTTGCTAAAAATTAAGATGCCATCTAAGTAAACAACAACAAATTTACCAATGTAGTCCTTGAGTACTTCATTCATGAGCCTCGTGAATGTGTTAGGGGCATTTGTGAGTCCAAATGGCATAACAAGTCATTCATAGAGTCCTTTTTTAGTCTTGAAGGTTGTCTTCCATTCATCACCCTCCTTTATTCTGATTTGGTGGTAACCACTCTTAAGATCTATCTTAGTGAAGTATGTATCACCCCCCAAACAATCCATCAAATCTTCAATTCTTGGGATGGGAAATCTATATCTAATAGTAATCTAGTTTATGGCTCTAGAGTCAATGCAAAGTCTCCAAGTACCTCCCTTCTTTGAAGCCAAAAATGGTGGGTACTGCACATGGGATGATGCTCTTCATGATTAGACCATTATCTAGGAGTTCTTGTATTTTCTTGGCTATCTCCCTGTTTTGATCCAGTGTCATTTTATAAGCTGCCTTATTGGGTAAGGAAGCTCCGGGTATAAAGTCTATTTGATGACATATGGCACATTGAGGACACAATGTAGCTGGTGTTCCATCACTAATGATATCCTCGAACTGATCTAGAACCTATTGCACTTCTTTAGGAATGCTCACCTTCTTCTCCTTGATGTCCTCTTTTGGCTTCACAACAATGGCAAACCCCACTCTTTCTCCCTCTTTGAGTGTGTTGATGAACTCCTTCTCACCAACCAACAACACATTAGGACATTTGGATCTTCCCTCTACTTGGTCTCCTATGGACTAGATTTCTTAGGTGGTTCCATATTTTTGGAAGGTATAAGCATTCTTCTCTCCATGATGTATTGCCTTTCTATCAAACTGCCATGGCCTACCTAGGAGTAGGTGGAAAGCATCCATGGGTAAGATATCACATAATATTTTATCTTTGTAACCTCCAATGGTGAACTCAACCCAAGTTTGTTCATTTATAAGAACATGCTACCCCTTGTTGAGCCATGTAACTCTATAGGGATCACTATGTGGGATTCTTGGCAAATTGAGCTTACTCGCCGCTTCCTTTGACACTATGTTGTCTGTGGATCCTGAATCCACTACCACTCTACATACCTTTCCCATGATCTTACATTTTATTTTGAACAAGGATCTCCTTTGGCTAGGTTCCTCCTTAACCAGTTCTTTAATCAAGACTCTCCTTATCATGAGGTTCTCTCCAACCTCTGAATCCAAGCTTACTTCTGATGCTTTCATGTTTGATGCATCCTCTTGAGCATAATTTACTCTCCCCTCACCTCCTTGGGATGAAGAAGACTTCTCAAGGCATCTATAGGCCGGGTGTCCAAGTTGATGGTAGTTGTAGCACTTCATGATGGCAAAATAGGACCCTCTTCCTGATCCACTAGACCTTCCTCTACTAGAGTTGCCAGATCCCCTTCCTCTATAGTTGCTCTTGCTATGGGAATCCCCACTTTTCTCAACTAACTTGGATTCCCCTTGGGATCTTTGGTCTACACTTCTTCCACCAAAACTACCTCTCTGACCTTTGCCATCTATTCCCCTACCTCTACCTCTGTTGCTTTGTTCTTGTTTCTTCTTGCTCTTTTCTTGCACTCTTAGTGCCAATTGATAGCACTTGTGCATGATGTTGGGGCATAGCAAGCTTAATTCCTCTTGGATATTCCATCTCAAGCCATTTAAATATCTGGCTACCTTGATGTTATCATCCTCTACTACCTTGGATCTTAGACACAACTTCTAAAATTCCTCAATATAGCTGCTCACATCCAAGTCTCTTTGCCTCAAATTTTGTCTCCTCTTATGCAACTGGATCTCATAATCCTCAGGGATGTATGCCTCTTTCACCTTGGCTAACATGCCCTTCCACGTAGCTATGGGGTTCTTGCCCTCTTTTTGCCTCTCTTCTTGGATAAATTTCCACCAAGTCAATGTTGCCCCTCTCAATCTAGAATTGGCCACCTTCACCTTTTGTGCCTCACTGATTCCATCACATTCAATGTGATTCTCCAATACCTCTATCCATTCCAGGACTACCTCAGGCTCTATTTTTCCACAAAAAAGTGGCACTCCTTCTAGGGATTTTCCTCCTAAGGCTTTAATTGCTTTAAGGAAAGGTTCTTCAGGTAGAATAGGGTCTAGTTCAAGAGTCTTATCCTCTTCTACAACTTCTTTTCCCTTCCCTTCGTTGACCTTGATTGCCACTTTCTCAGTTTTATCTTCAACTGCATCTAGTTTACTCTCCAGTTGTAATATTCTTTCTCTGAGGAGCCTATTTTCTTCTTCTTGGTCTTCTACCTTCTTCTCTAACTCTACATTGCTCACCATCCTTAAACTATTCTCTCCTACTGATTCGGTGTCTGTCATATGTTGGCTTCTTCCCAAATCTTGGAAGCTCTGATACCACTATGATGGGGAGGTTACTCAAAGAGAGCTATTTCCTTGCTCAAGGGAAGTCATATGTTATCCTTGTGGGCTTCATACTTTGTTCATGTTGTCTTCTAGTCAATTTAGACACCTAAGCTCTCTAGGAGTGCTCCCAATCCAGGTGTGCTCACATGTTGCTCAAGCATGGTTGGGATTCACCAGGGTAAATCCAACCTTACAACCTAAAACTCTTAAAAAGTGCTTGCAGAGGGTTTAGTAGGTACTTGGGATGTTTTTCAAGGTCAATCAATTGGTTTTGAGTGAGGGTTTCATTATTTTCCCCATCGCTCCTTCCTTTTCCTATTTTCTAGGCCTAGTGGCCTTAGAGCCCCAATTAGCCCTACCTAACTGGTTTTTGTGGATTTTCTCCCAATTTCTCCAAAGACCCACACAAAATATTTTCTGATCAGGATACCCTTTTGGAATTACTTTCCAATTTCTGAATTTAGGAAACTCAGTCTGACCGTACAGGTACGGAACCCGAGAAATGCTTGTTTTGGGTGGTTTTGGGCTTGTTTTGGTCTTTTTCCAAGGGTTAGGTGTCTTCCTTGATCTTTCTCACCTCCAAATTCACACATATGTTCTTATACAGATCACTTGTTCATCCCAAACACTCTGCAACTCCAAACCCTGCTCATTTCTGCAAACACTTGCATAATCTCATTCATTTCCTAACCGGGTTATGACTGAGCTCGCCTAGGAAATGATGCTCATTGGCCTTTCAACGACCTCCAAAGGAAAATAAAAGATATACACTGTATAAAGGTTCCATGGCTTGATTCCCAAGGGTTATTGAGAAGAACTCAAAAGACTTAAAGCTGGAACCATGTTTGGGCCTCTCAAACCCTTACTTAGGCCGAGAGCTTATAAAATTGGAAACTCAATTCAAACCTGCAAATAAACTAAACAAATTTCTTCTTGAGCACTACAAGAACATATACAAAACAACAAGCAAGGTACAATAATGTAATCAAGCCATTAAGTATGGATTGTTGGTCTAATTCTTGACAATTGCAATGTAAAACTTAAAAAATGGTCTCAAAATGTATTCCAATCTACTCCAGACATTGAACAACCTCATTACATTGATTCTCAAAGCTTTTATATGCCATTTTTGGCCTAACTAACTCTCCATCGATTCCCTAAACAACCCTTTGCACGAAAATGCAAAAAGTTGCTCAATGCTGCAAAAAGTTGTCAAGCAACTTTGACAACTTTTGCCAAAAAGTGATATAAGATTACTAAAAACCATTACATTGACATTTCCTAATGCCAAACAAGGCTATTCAAGGAATTTTTTTAATCAAAATGCAAGATCTTGCCATTTTAGGCTTACAAGGGCTTACAAGCCAAAATTGAGCAAATGCATTGTCCTAAGGACATTCAACCTACCAAAGCACTACAAAAACATAGTAAGACCTAAGAGAAGACTCTTATCCACCATTCCAAACCAACCTATGAACAAATACACCAAAATGAAGAAACTGGACTCAAAACTACTAGGTGCTCCTGCACCACTTCATCACCTATTCCTTCACACAAAAAAGAGATAAAATTGTTAAGGAGAAAGGGGTTTTCCTAAGTCAAACCCTATTTTTATAATTAAACTTGAAATGAAATTGAAAGAAAAGTGTGTAATTTAGTAGCAAAGGCTAAAATGGAAGTGTCTTATACCTTGATGATGCAAATGCTTCTTTGAAGATGATCATGAATGTTGATCCCGAGTTCGCCTTATTGATTGATGTGTACATACCCAAAATAAGGAGGATACCTTGCTCATATACCTCTCTCAATCATTTCAGGGCGTAAAATATAGAGCAGGCTAACACGAGAAAAGGTTTCGCACCCAATCCACCTGACTATTATGGGATTTCAATTTGGAGCCAAACTAAGGGGAGTGGGGTGCCCTAGGTGCCATGTTTTGTTCAAAGAAAGCTCAAATTGGGACCTGAGGTCTTAAATGAGCGGGAGATGTCAAAATGATATGTTGAATTGGGCTATGATGAGCGAAACCAGATCTGGGAGGCCATACATGCTAAAATAGGACCTAACTGAGCGAGAAATTGCATAGGGATGCAATTTACGATGCTATAGGTACCATGTGAAGAGCAAGTTGTAAAAGGTGACATGCATTAAAACTTTTTGGGTTCAAAAATTCTCTCTACCTCTCTTTCTCTTTCAACAATTCAACCTATAAAAGCTTAGTTAATGGTTGATAAGATTTTTTTGGTTCATTTCACATTTGTTGAAATGAATGGGTGGATATCACAACCTTCCTCTTCAGGTAAAAGAAACATGTGCACCCCAACAAAAGTGTATTCCTCATTTTATGTTGAGGTAGGGTTGTGATAGGATGACATTGTAAATATGAAGTTACACTTATTGAATTGCATAGTGCATTTGTCAACATGTAGAATCCTAGTTCATGGTTGATAAGATGCATTTTTTTTGCTGAGTTGACATTGTATATGGTGAAAATGGATAACAATAATAACAATATTGAAAGGCTAAATGAATTCAACCACAAAACCCTAGCCTAACAATCAACAAAGATCCACCATAACATATGAAGATTACCTAAGACAATGCAAATCACATGAAATCACAAAGATTATACCATCACATGTCCAATAGGGTTTTGATCTCCATTATTCCTATCTCCATTGATCTTGCTTGATATATTTGCTCTCAGATTTTATATGCACAAGAGCTCAACAAAGAACGGAATGTGGTTGCAAGTAGGATCGTAGTGTAGTCAAGATGATCATTAGAATGCTTCATTAGAATCCATGATTAGGGTTTGATAGTGAAGGAAGCATCTCCTTAAATAGAAGACACTATATGAAATGGAGGGATAAGATTGAAAGGTGTAAAAGGAGGTCGGCTAGGATTAGAGGGTAGGTAGAAGAAATAGTAAAATAATGAAAGGGGTAGGTAGTGTATGAGTTAAGAGATGAATGACATGTGTCATGTGTAGAAAAGGTTAATGAATTAATTAAATAAATAAAGATTTATTTAATTAATAGCAGAAGTGGGATCAATTAAATAAATAAGATATTTATTTAATTTAGAAAAAGGATAATTTAAATAAATAAATGTATTTATTTAAATGAGAAATAAGGCTAGAAGAGGATAAATAAATTAATTAAATAAATAAAGATTTATTTAATTAATAGAAGAATTAGGCTTGGATAATTAAATAAATAAAATATTTATTTAATTCGACTGGACAATTTTAGGTGTCTACATTTTGCCCCTCTTTGAGACAATGCGGCTTGTCGCGTTGTTTCAAAGAAGATAAGATGAACTGATACAGAGTTGCCCCAGGATGGGAATGATATGCCCCCTCGAGAGATTGGATGAAAAAGTCTGGAAAGATTGTAGACAATCTCTCGATAAGAAAGAAAGGCTAGAATGGAATGGTCGGATAAAGTGACAAAGTCATGGGATAATGAAGACTGACTCGGGAAATGAAGGCGAGGGCTAGGGTAGGCTATAAGATAGACCACGGGCAAAAGACATCCTCATTGTCATCTACACTCTCACGAGATCACAGTGCAGAGCGAGAAAAAGAGCAGCAGCAGTCAGCAGCGATGGCTTTCGTACACAGATTCGACCGCGTTCGCCGATTTCAGAGACCAGCAGAGGCAGGAGAGCCGGTAAGTACCACCAAACCTCCTCGTACTTTGACGCATTCAATTTTGTCATTAATGCATGCTAGTTAGCAATAAATGCGCTTAGGAATAGGGCACAAAAAAAGTGCAAAAACGTGCAACTGCGTCTGCGTCGGTGCCAGGCACGTCTGTGTCCGACAGGCGTGTCTGTGTCGGTGCCAGACGCGTCTGCGTCTGGAACCGCGTTTGTGTCTAATGCGGGCGCGTTTGTGACAAATGTAGGCACGTTTATGTCAAACAGGCGCGTCTGTGTTGTTCAGGCGCGCTTGTGCAGTCTATAGGTGCGTTTGTGAGTTAGAAACGCGTTTGTGTCTGAAAATGCAAGGTTTTGGTCTTCTAGGTCAAATCGACAGTTCTGTGATGAACATACGCTGTCGATTGGATAAGCCGCTGAGAGGATACACTCAAGCAGGTCCTCTAGGAAGACTAGGATAGATCAAGGCACTTTGTGATGAACATGGAGCACCAAGATAGAGTACTTTGTGATAAACAGGGAGTACCCAAAGTATGAGCAACACTTTGTGATGAACAGGGAGTGCAAAATGTGAGTAACACTTTGTGATGAACAGGGAATGTCACACACGTAGTACTTTGTGATGAACAGGGAGCACTACTAGGATAGATAGCAACACTTTGTGATGAACAGTGAGTGTCACTGAGATAGATGCATTTAGATAGCGAGTAGCATTTTGTGATGAACAGGGAATGCCACCATGACTGACATGATTGATTTGTTTGACTGCAGGAGTATTTGCCTATGCTAGAGTCACGGGAGAGATTCCCGTCCACACAAAGGTTGCGACCAGAGTTGTCTTTTCAGGATAGAGCTGCCATCGAGGAGATGGGTTTGAGACACGTATTGTATGTGCCTGAGTTTCGAGCAAACATGGGTTTGCTGACTGCGCTGGCCGAGAGATGGCATTCAGAGACATGCACATTTCATTTGCCGATGGGTGAGATGACAGTCACCCTTGAGGATGTCTACTGGATTCTGCGGATACCGATTGATGGAGAGCTGATTCCATATGATTGTGACAGAGACAGGGAGGCATTGAGACGGGTGTTCCAGGATCCCGGACTAGAGATGAGAGCAGGACATGTGGCATGGGATACCATGACTGCGACAGGGTTAGCTTTGCCAGCTGTGATTGGAGGAGCTATCAGTGGGTTCCTGTGTCCGGACAGAGCGACACGGGGGTTGGCAGTGGGCTGGGGAGGAGCACTGGAGACATTGGTGATGCAGCACACCAGATATGCGTGGGGTCCATGTGTTTTGGCCCACCTATATTATGAGCTTCACCAGTTTGTCTACCATGGATCAGTGGGACTGGGTTGTGGAGTGACACTACTGCAGGTTTGGGCATACGAGCATCTGCCTACAACGCGACCGATACACTTCAGAGGCAGGGGTCATGGACGGAGTTTTGTTCATCTGTACGACATGATCACGTCACAGCCTCGGATTGGCAGGTTAGAGTACTGGCAGCGAGTGATAGATGACATTGACGTCGTCATCTGGAGGCCGTATCTGGGATGTGAGGAGTGGGAGGATGACGCAGTGGAGCTGCCTTACACCTTCAGGAGCAGATATTTGATTGGGCAGACGCCCTATATATTAGAGAGACAGCTGGTGGACAGGGTTGGCCGACAGTTTGGCCGGATCTAGCGGATGCCACGAGGCTCGGGTATGTATGCCCGTACAGTTAGGGATCGGGCGCAGTTCGGGCCTTTATTGTCATATGATCAGGCAGTCACACAGCTGGCAGAGATGATACCCCTTCCCTAGGACATGTGGCCTGAGATTGAGGATGCCGAGATGGATGTAGAGTATACAGCGTATTGGGCCGAGCATCCATTCCCTCGATTGACAGATCCAGGAGAGCTACTGGATGGAGATGGAGGAGGAGATGATGATGATGATGGTGGGGGTGATGGGGGTAGGGGCCGACGGCGGCGGAGGGGAGTAGTTGGGGAGAGGAGGGTGGCACCTCAGAGAGAGGGTGGATAGGAGGGACAGGCCTAGGTGGTGAGGGGTCACGGTGGAGTGCCCCTGCAGGTACCAACAGCACAGGGTCCTAGAGCACAGGGACAGAGACAGGGACAGGTGCAGGGACAGGTGCTAGTACAGGCACAGGGACAGAGACAGGTACAGGGACCTAGGCATGTACCGAGACAAGTACCCGTTCAGGCACCAGTATAGGTACAGGGAGAGGTATAGGGGCAGGCACCCGCAGAGGGAGAGCCACGGGCAGAGGCAGAGGCAGAGGCAGAGGGGGTTGACCCAGTGGAGGCTGAGCTGCTGGATCTGAGGGAGATCTGCCAGGGCTAGGCAGATGAGATTCAGGATCTAGAGGGGGAGAGGGATCAGCTCAGGACCAGGCTCAGGGATACTGAGTGAGAGCGGGATCAAGCTATCCAGCGCTACACAAAGGCTGAGACAGCGTTGAGGGCAGGGAGGCAAGCGACGGAGGACACAGGAGCAGGCTACGCATATGTCCTGCGAGCCGGAGAGGAGATTGCCTACTGGAGGGACCTGTATTATGGTGTCATGCCAGCAGATCAGCGGGCGAGGAGCTTCCATAGACCATCGCGGACAGCGACAGCTACGGGAGGGAGCCGGAGGAGACAGGCATCGAGTGGTGGGGTCATGGGTCCTCCACCACCACCAGACAGGCAGGGTGATCCTGGAGCGGGTCCTTCTAGGGCTCAGATTCCGTCGAGGCCAGGCGGCTCCGAGGGAGGGAGTTCATCATAGCCATAGAGGGCTCCCTTGTATCAGTATTTGTACCATTTTTTGTATTGTAGACACCTGCGGGTGATTGTAGCCATATGATTTTTTGACATCATTGTATCATGACATTTTTGATTATATATATGAGAGATGATTCATTTTTGCGGCAGCTATATGCATGTGTACCTATGTGATGAGATGTTCTTATGTGATGCTTATGATATGGATGCAAATATTTACATGATGCAATGCAATATTTTTGTTCTTTTATGATTCTTAATGCAAATGTGAATGTATGTAATGCAGATGAATATGATAATGCAAATGTAAATTGTGCTAACAGATGTTGTGTGCAGGATGTGATGCAGTTGTGATATCTATATGTATGTATGAGATGCTTATATGTGGTAATGCAAGTGCAACTACATGAAATGCAAATGTTTTTGGTGTGTCATTATATTCAGTCATGTGATAGTAGGCTACGCGGACTCGAGAAGGACGATGGAAGTCAATCAAGAAAGGGGGATGGAAGATAGAAGATATGAAAGTGAAAGAGCTTCTTGTGCGTTATCATCATTGAGCTTATTATGGCAAGTAGGTTATGACAATCGAGGCATTTGTTCAACCCAGAAAGTCATTGTACCTGTTTGCATGGAGATAAGACAGTCACAAACAAGGAATGCCCCAATTCATACTAGACTCACAGTGTCCTCATATCCTTGGACAAGTCATAGCATTACTAAGAGACAATCCACAGACAGCAAAAGAAAATGGGTGACGATACCCCATCCTCGCCTTTCTAGTCAAAGACATCTTAGAGATAGAATCTCTAGTCAAAGACATCCCGGAAAAGCTAAAAGACATGTCACCAAAAAAGATGAAATAAAAAAAAAAACAAGACTCGACACCAACATCCATTGTAGTCCTCAAGTTTAGTGTCTCTTGTCACTTGTATAAGTCTTATTTGATTGTGGTCACAATGTTTACTTTCACAGAAAGGATAGATAGCACTGAACCATAATGTTGTCTGAGTCTGTTGAAATATTTGATTTGTTGAAGCCCATTGTTGCTACTGTGTCTCATTTGAAACTGACTGAATCCATGAAATTGATACTTTATTGCAGAGAAGACGAAACTTTATTGCGGATCTGGCGATGCAAATGTTGCTTTATTGCGGATTGTGCGCGAATAGACTGGAGAGAGCTGGAAGAAACTGTACTCCTCGAAACATGTGATGTTCTTAGTTCCACACCCATCACTAGACATAGGATTTGCCTTAGCCACAGATAGGATCTGATTTATTATGGATGAAAAGGGAGGTTTAGGAATGTTTATTATGAATGGCTAACCAATCTTAGGTAGATCAGTAACAAGCCATGATGGGAATGGGTAAGTTTGTTATGAACGAATTGGTCGTGAGTGTGTGCAAAGTGAAATGATGAAAGAGAATCCTGAAGGAGGGAGGAGCAATGTCTCTATGCATGGCGCTGGGAACCCAGTTTTCACCATGGTACTTGCCTAGGGCGCCACCAAAGTGGTTTTCACCGTTGGACGAAATTATTTCTCTTTACTTTTTTCGATTTTTCAATGTTTTTTGTGTCACAAGGCGCCTGTTTGCCAGGTTTTCACCAAGTAACGATTTTTTTGTATTTTTGAATTAGGATATTCCGACGAGCTATGTGTAGAACCTGCGAAGGTGCATGCTGTTGATAGGATCCTCCAAAGGTTCACCTTCTGTAGTAGAGAGCTGATATGCCCCAGAGCCATATACTGCTGTGATGATGTAAGGACCAAGCCAATTTGGTTCAAACTTGCCCTTCTTCTCTCTGTCTTGCTAATTCTTGGGGTTTTCTCTGAGAACCAAGTCACCTACCTCAAATGTGCGAGGCTTGACCTTGTGATTGTAGCTGCGACTCATTCGTTGTTGGTAAGCCTTGAGATGATTAAAAGCAATTTGTCTCCATTCATCCAACAGTTCTAGTTCTTGTAAGCGAGAGACCCTGTAGTCTTCATCAGTGATGATGTTTTGCAAAGAGACCCGTAAAGAGGGTAACTCGACCTCAATAGGCAAGATGGCTTCAGCGCCGTAGACAAGTGAATATGGTGTAGCTCCTATAGGTGTGCAGACACTTGTGCGGTAGGCCCAAAGTGCAGGATTAAGTTGGATATGCCAGTTACGGCCAGCATCGTCGACTGTCTTCTTGAGGATTTTAAGGATTGTTTTATTAGATGCCTCAGCTTGGCCATTACCTTGGGGGTAATATGGTGTGGAGAAACGATGGGAAATATGGAAGCGGTCACAGAGTTCACGAACATCCTGATTTTTGAAGGGACGCCCGTTATCAGTAATAATGGACTTAGGAATACCATATCGACAAATGATATAGTTAAGGATGAAAGTAGCAATTTGTTTTCCAGTGACTTGTGCGAGAGGCACGGCTTCAATCCATTTTGTAAAATACTCTGTGGCAGTGATAATGAATTTATGACCATTGGAAGAAGGAGGGTGAATCTTGCCTATGAGATCGAGTCCCCACTGACAAAAGGGCCAAGGAGACGCAAGTGGTTGTAGTTCTTGTGCCGGCGCATGTATGAGGTCTCCATGAATTTGACATTGCTTACATTTCTTGACAAACTGATATGAGTCTTTTTCCATATTGGGCCAGTAATATCCAGTCCTAATGAGTTTCTTGGCCAAGGTAGGACCACTAGCATGTGGACCACATATCCCTTCGTGCACTTCACGTAACGCAATCTGAGCTTCGTCGCTTTCTAAACATCTAAGAAGAGTGCCATCTAGACCTCGTCGGTATAGGATATCAGCTAGAATGACATATCGAGAGGATTGGCGAATGAAAGTGCGGCGTTGGTTGTTTGATAGATCAGGAGGTAAGATATTGTCGCGAAGATATGTGAATATGGAACCATATAACTGGGATTCTGGACCGACAACGCATATCATTTCAGTAGGGGTGATCTCATATGAAGGAACCAACAGGTTGTCTACCAAGAACTCATAGCAGGTCTCATTTTGAGGTAGATCAATTAGTGAAGCAATTGTAGCCATGGCATCTGCGGTGCGATTCTGCTCTCTTGGTATCTGCTCAAAGTCTATCTTTGTAAAGTGTTGTTTCAGATTATCCACCATTTGCTTGTAAGGCAGTAATTTTTCATCTTTTGTTTGGTAATCATCAGTTGCTTGATGGATAACAAGTTGGGAGTCTCCAAAAACACGAAGTTCCTGGATCTTCCATTGAACTGCAATTCGTAATCCAGTTGTTAATGCCTCATATTCCGCTATATTGTTGGTGCAAGGAAATGATAAGCGGTATGATTTTGGTATAGAATCACCTTGAGGAGTTATAAAGAGGATGCCAGCTCCTGCCCCATGTTGTGTGTATGAGCCATCAAAGTACAGTTGCCATGGCTTTGCACGTGACACTGTTAAAATGGATTCATCTGGAAATTCTGAATTTAAAGGAACATCATCTATCATGGGAGCATCTGCTAATTGATCTACGATGGCTTGTCCTTTTATTGCTTTTCTGTCCACATACTCGATGTCGAATTCACTCAGTATCATTACCCATTTGGCCAGCCGCCCAGTAAGTGTAGCTTTGTTGAGAAGGTACTTTAATGGATCAATTATTGCAATCAACTTAGTCTTGTGAGTGAGCATATAATGTCGTAATTTCTGTGAAGCAAAGACCACAGCGAGACATGCACGCTCGATTGGTGTGTAGTTTAGCTCATATCCCACCAATGTGCAACTGATATAGTATATTGCTTTTTCCTTGCCGTCAGCTATTTGTTGCGCTAGGAGTGCCCCCAGTGCTGTTGGAGTAGCTGATATGTATAGTAACAGTGGTTGATCTGGAACTGGTTGCATCAGAACTGGCGGATTTAGAAGATAATCTTTGAGTGTCTAGAAAGCCTGTTGACAGTTGTCATCCCATTTGAATTTGATGTTTTTATGTATCAGGTGCTGAAAAGGATTACACTTATCCGCCAGTTGTGCTATGAATCTTCGGATGGACTGGAGTCTGCCCTGTAAGGATCGAAGTTGACTGATATTTCTTGGTGGTTGCATTTCCAAGATAGCTTTGACTTTTGCTGGATCCGCTTCAATTCCTCCTTTGGATACAATGAATCCTAGGAGTTTCCCAGAGGTTACTCCAAAGACACATTTCTTGGGGTTTAATCTTACCTTGTACTTTTCCAATCGATCAAAGGCAACTGAAAGTATGTCCAAGTGTGTATTTCTGTCTATTGATTTGACCAAGAGGTCGTCAACATAATCTTCCACAGTTACATGCATGAGATCATGAAAGATAGTGGTCATTGCTCTTTGATATGTAGCACCTGCATTCTTCAGCCCAAAGGGCATGACATTCCAACAGAAAGTTCCCCATGGACAAGTAAATGATGTTTTGTGTTGATCCTCAGGTGCAATCCTGATTTGATTATAACCAGAAAATCCATCCATTAATGATAACATTTCGTGACCTGCTGTGAGATCAACGATCAAGTCAATATTTGGTAATGGGAAGTCATCTTTCGGACAAGATTTGTTGATGTCTCTGAAATCTGTACATATTCTGATGCTGCGGTCTGGTTTACTGACAGGTACTAAATTAGAGATCCATTTGGGATAATCAATTGGGCGTATGAATCCGACATCCAATAATTTCTCCAGCTCTGCTTTGACTAGTAATGCCACTTGTGGATGCATTTTCCTTAATTTCTGTTTCACTGGCTTTGCCCCCGGTTTGACTGTCAAATGATGCATTACCAAATCCGGATCCAGTCCAGGCATATCAGCGTATGACCATGCAAAGTTGATTTGTCGTTCTTTGAAGAAGCTTATGAATTTTGATCTTTCAGACTCTGTTAATGATTGAGCCAGGAATATGTTGTGTGGAACCTCTTCTGTACTAATGTTTGTTTTGATAGTCTCCTCTACCAACATGGATGAATTTTCCTCATATGATGATGGGAGAATGTCGAGCCTTCCATCTTCGGGTGCCTCAGAGAGGTTTTCGCCCTCAGATACGTCCTTTCTTTTTACTTTTTTGGGGTCAGATAGCACCACAGTGTGATTTTCGCCATAAGACCCTTGATTTGTTCTTATTTTCACATTTTTGCGACTGGAAGGTCCGACACCCTCACCAAAATATGCCATGTTGTTGAGTTCTATGGTGTATCCAGCTTTGTGGTCCCCAGGGGGAAGATCATCTCGTATGCCAAGATAGTCAATAATAGCTTCGTCATTCTGAAATGTGTCAAATTGTGCTGGTCCTTCATAATCCCAGTCAATGAGTTGGTGGTGAACAAGGGGAAGGCCTTTAATGTTTTCAGAGTTTGCAGGGCTAAGAGTGAAGATATGGTTATATTCAGGTATATCGAGGCAATCGTCGAGGTCATCGATGGCACTCTCCTCATCAGTTTCGATCGCAAGCGAATCCAAATTGTCGTTACTAGTAGCGCCTTCGGGGACAGGTGTCCTCATCCTATGTGATTTCGACCTAGAACCTTGAGACGAAGACTGTGCGGAATCCTTATGGGTTGTTTCTTGACCAACTCTGAACTTTTTATAAAATTCCTCTTCTTCTGTGGGTTCATCTGGCTCTCTGAATGTCTCAGTGAGCTCATAGTCACTGGAGGATTTGTCTGAACCCCATTCCCATTCGTTGGAATCTGTGGAATAACAATCTTCTTGTTGAATTTTGGCAATTTTGATTTGTGATGCCTCTTCTGTCCTTTTTGTGTGGATCTTGGAAGTCAGAAAACCAAGTCCCTTTGAGCGTTCTCTTCTTATAGTCAATTCAGGTTGTAGGGGTTCCATGACGCCTTCTTTGCGTAACCCAAGAGGGCTTTTTCCATCATACCCAAATTTTTGTAGAATCTTGAAGCCTTTGCCATATTTCTCACAAGGTATATTGATCTAATCATGTGTGTCATCTTCAATGTCTTTATAGAGCATTTTGTATAAATCTTCCTCTTCCAGTTCGCCCCATCTTTGAAAGGTAGTAGGATCCCATTTGAGTATCATGATGGATATTTGCTTAGGATGTGGCCTTCCATATTCTTTTGGAGAGTTCATGACTTGTCATAAATACATGGTCTGATTTAAAGTGTATTCTCCCATGCCTTTGTCTTGAAATTTGCCTTTAAGTTCACCTTGTTTTGATGTCGAAGGTTTCAATGACTCAGGGTCAATGTATGCCGAAGAAGGAACAACCTCACGATTACTGGGAATGATGGTCTCCGTATGTGATCTCAGTCTATTGCAATATATGAACGGATTAGGATCACCGTTAACTATTACCTCGACTCCATTATGAGGAAACTTAATGCATTGGTGATATGTCGATGGGACTGCCCTCATTTCATGAATCCAAGGACGTCCTAGCAATATATTATAAGTGAGATCTAAATCAAGGACCTGACAAACCACATCCTTTGTAACTGGCCCAATTCTTAGAGGTAAGGTGACCGTACCCTTGGATGAGCGTTCTTCATCATCATATGCCTTGATGGTAATTTGGTTTTTTGAATTCACAGCTTTATTGGAATATCCCAATTGTTTAATGGTGCTCAATGTACAAATGTTTAGACCAGCTCCTCCATCTATCAGGACCTGCTTTATTCGATGCTTGTGTATGAAGGCTTCAATATGTAATGGTGCATTATGTGGCTGACTTATGGAGGCGTCATCAGCTTCTATAAATGTAAGGGAATGTGGAATGGATAGGTATCCCACCATGGCTTGAAACTGGTCCACGTTCAGATCAGTAGGAATGGCGGTGTCTCTCAAGATTTTGTCAAGAATAGCCTTATGAGCGGGGGATATGCGTAAGAGCTCAAGGATGGAGATGAGTGCGGGTGTCTTCCCTAACTGTTCTACAAGGTCATACTCAGGTTTGGTTGATGAAGAAGCCGTATTTTTAGTGGAGGCACCTGGCAAAGTAATTTTACCTCGACGAGTTGTAACATGACATTCAGAGGTAGGTTCGGAAGAAGATCCAACACCTCTTAGAACAATCTTGGGTCTCTGAGGAGGATTCTCAGGATTTTTGTTCTTGATGGTAATAGTAGAGATATGATTGTCCATTGAGATGTGATTGATAGTTGAATCATAGTTGTAAGGTGCTCTAGTATAGTTGGCTTGATCATCTATGACTTTGGCTTTTCCCTTGTCATGCTTTGGGAATGGTTCCTTAAACATCTCATGTTCTTGATTGGATGAGTGTCCCTCAATCTCAATGTCACCTCTATCAATGAGATCTTGCACAATGTTCTTCAGTCGATGGCAATTTCCTGTCTTATGACCCTTGCTCTTATGAAACTCACAATACTCATCATCATTCCACCAATTTGGTTTGACCTTTGGTTCATATGGAGGAAAATCTGGAACTGTGATCACTTTGTTTGCCACTAGCTTTTTAAAGACTGATTCAAGTGGTTCTCCCAATGGAGTGTACTTCCTTCGTGGTCTAGAAGTTGTTTGAGTATTCACTTGATTGTTTGTAGAACTTGATCCTGAAAAGATGAACTTGGGTCTCACTATATTGGCATCAACAACGCCATCGTTGACTGTGTTCTTGTTTTTATTCCAAAATCTTGGCTTGTCTTTTCCTTTAAAGTCATCTTTGTTTTCCTTGAGTAGCTTGATGACTCCTTGTTCAATTAGGACCTTTTCTGTTGCTAAACCCTTTTCAATAACATCCTTGAAGGTGGACAAACAAGCTTTCCTTAGATCATAGCCAATATCCTTGTTAACGTTTTGAGTGAACATTTCTACCATTTGTTTTTGGGGAATTTCACAAGAGCATCTGCTAGCTAGATTTCTCCATCTTTGTAAAAATGATGCAAAAGATTCTCCCTCTTTTTGCTTGGTGTTGCATAAAGTAGTGACTGATATGTCTGTCTCTATGTTGTAGGAGAAATGTTGAATAAATGCCTCTGCTAAGTCACCCCATGATTTAATACCAGGAGGTAATTGAGAGAACCATTCCATAGCTTGATCGCCTAAGCTTTGCGGGAACAACCTCATCAAGTATGTTTCTTCTGCCGCCACCTCTATGCAAGCTGTGAAAAATTGTCGTATGTGTGCCTTGGGGTCTCCTTTTCCTCTATACTTGTCAAATTTTGGCGTCACAAAGTGTGCAGGGAATGGAGGCATTGGAATGCTCTTATCAAATGGATAAGGACATATGTCTCTCATAGTGTATGTTGGTTTTGGTGTACTCATGTCCTCCATTTTCTTTTGTAAATCTCTGATTTGTTGGTCCAAATTATTCTTAGGTGGCGATCGATTTCTTGTAGCATACCCCATGTTTGGGACACCAATTTGAGGAGGAGCTTGTTGCATGTATGGATGATATTGATCATAGACATGTTCATATGGAGGAGGTTTATATTGATGCGGCATATAGGGAGCACTTGGCATAGCTTCATGTTGAGGAACCCCATATCTATTTTGTGCATATATACCATATTCTATAGGCACGTCGGGTTCTATTGGGTTGCCCCCAAATTTGACATGAGGTTTCCTTATGTCCAAATTTTGAGCATGCCTTTGAGTGTCCAATTGTTTTGATTGATCCATAGCTTGAGCATGTGATTGAGCATATCTATCTGCATAAGGCTTCCATAATGGTCTTCGAAGGTAAGTATCATATGTTTGACCATGTGTATGTGGGACTTCTGGTTTTTGAAGCAAAGCTGATGGTGATTCAGGTACCATATGCGGTCCTCTATTTCCTCCACTATTGGGTCTCCTTTGATCCATGTTGGAGTGAGTTTGTTGCGAGGGTCGATTTTCCATAAGTTGAGACATGTCAAAGTCATGAGGTATTTTAGCTCCACTTTGTGCCATCATGTGTAAGAAGTATTGTCTATCCCTCTTCATTATCTCTTCAACCAATCTATTGAAATGAGGATTCATTATGAATTCTTCTATATTTGCTGATTGTATTGAAAAGTTGTCCACATTGTCATTGTGTGTAGCCTTGTTGTTTGTAGTGTCTGTGTTTTCCACATTTGGAATGTGTCTATAAACATCCATGTCAGGCAATGTAGCGTGCTCAGGATTGAAAAATAAATCATTGTCATACTCATAAGAACTCATGTTGGCGGACTCTTGAGCTTCTTTAGCTTTTCTCCTAGATTTTTGAAGACGGGTTTCAACCATGAACTAGGTGTTTGACCAAGATGCATAAGATTAGATGAATAAAATGGAAAGAGTATGGAAGACCAAGAGTTGGATGGAATGTAAATGAGTCTGAAGTGTACTTGCAATGTCCAAAGTGTAAGACCAAGTATGTAAGTAGTAGAGTAGGTGTGACTTCCAAAGAGAGGATAGTTTCTCTTGATGAGGTAAGCTGACCTTGACCCTAAGTAAGACCAAATGAGACCCAAAGGTAAGAAACCTTGATGAGGGACCACTTAGCAAAGTGTTGTTGTAGTATGTAGTATGTTGACAAAGTATGATGAGGACAAGCAAGTGACCTTTTGACTCAAGTTTAGACAAGTATGAATGTAAAATGAGATGTGAAGCAATGATGGACTGTATGAGACCCAGGGACAGGTTGAATGCTAGATGAAACCTGAAGAAACAACCTAGGAAGCTCAAGTATTCCGAAACTGATTTCTTTTGTTTGTTGGACTCTGAAATTTTCTTGCAATTTTGAACACAGACGCGATTTCCGGACATAGACGCTACTCTGTTTAACCCAGACGCGCTTCTGCGATTTTCTTGTTTATGTTTGTTGGACTGTAAAGATTTTGCAATTCTAGACACAGACGCGAATGTATACTTCACAGACGCGATTACCCGACACAGACGGGTTTATATTCAACACAGACGCTATTCTGCCTTTCACAGACGCGCTTATATGACTCAGACGCGGTTAAAACAGACACATACGCGTTTCTGTAAACTTCGAGCAATTTTTCCAATCTGTGAAGTTGTTTTGTTGTGACCAAATCCGGCTGTTTGACTATTTTTCGTGACAAGAGGACACAATGTTGATGAGGACTCAATGTTTGCAAATGTTTAGACTCCAAAATTGTGTTGTTTGATGTAAAATGTTTTGCATACACTTGAAGACACAAAAGACACAATGTTTTGTTGTTTGATCTTGAATGCTTTGAATGTTTAACATAAGTCAAGCACAATTCTTATGGCTGGCCAGGACAATAGTTGTTGATCCCACATAGGGTTTTACCCCCGAGGCTATGCTATTCAGAGCGGATACTTAGATGCTTGACGTCACTGGCTCCACCCTCGGCACTCACTTCTCGGGTCAGCCAAGCATCAGTCCCCATGAAAACTCCCCATGGCGAACTTTGTATCTCTACTAAGAACCGTATGTGTGTGGGCCGCTACCAGAGGTCCGACCTCCTGCCCCAACAACTAGAAGGATTTGGGCTTCTAAAACAAAATGGTGCTAGTAAGGGCATCCGCTCGTGTGGCCATACATGTGGCACTTTCAGCTCTGTAAATACAAAAGGCTCCCAGCCGGTAGGGGTTACGCCCTACAACTGATCAAATAAATTTGATCAAACGGGTTTATGGGGAGACATAGTGTCGGTATGAACTAATCAGCACACGTTATCCATAGTTTTCACCATGAATACATTTGATTATAGTGGTTCGGATGAGGTGGGTTTTCCTCGCTACCACTTGGGTCGTCCTCTTCTCACTAGTAGTCCTAATGACCACACAGGAAGACAGGCCCTCTAAAGAATAAACAAAAAGAGCCTATTGCTCAAGACACAAAAGACAATGATTCAATTTTAGTGCACCAATGGAAGTGTTTGCTAGTCTATGAAAACAAGGCCCACAACAAAATTTCAAAACCCTAGCCAAGAACTTGCAACAAAATTTGTTAGTAGTTTGGGTTGTTTCAAATGATCACCCCTTCCTGCAAGCGCACAAGTTAGGTAAATTTTAGAAACCCAAAAGACTTTGTGAAAGAGGGGCCTTCAACCAAAACGTTTTAGCTTCCAAGGCGAGCTGCACCAACTTAGTTAGCTAGATCTAAAAGGGTTAGTCCAAAAATAAACCAGATCTGAAACCCTAAGTACGAAATCCGAAAACCGAATCAATGAAAATTTGAAAATTTCAAAACATTCAAAACACAGACGCTATTACCTACGACACAGACGCGTCTTTATGACACAGACGCGGTTCTGTGACTCACAGACGCGGTCAAAAATCACAGACGCCCTTATCGGACACAGACGTGATAAAAAACAACACAGATGCGCTTAGAAAACACAGACACCCCTGTCTGAGACCTGCAAAATAAAATTTGTCAGAAACACAGACGTGACTCCAGTATCCGCAGACGCTCCTGAAAATCAGAGACGCGATCCGAAAGTTCGCAGACGCGAAAAAAACCTAAAATGTCGTCGAAAATGTCCGATCTGCAACTTCAAAAATGCAAAATTTGCAACAAAAAAGGTTAAATGCAAAGGGACAAGAAGTCCCACCGGGCGTGCCAAAATGTATATGGTGAAAATGGATAACAATAATAACAATATTGAAAGGCTAAATGAATTCAACCACAAAACCCTAGCCTAACAATCAACAAAGATCCACCATAACATATGAAGATTACCTAAGACAATGCAAATCACATGAAATCACAAAGATTATACCATCACATGTCCAATAGGGTTTTGATCTCCATTCTTCCTATCTCCATTGATCTTGCTTGATATATTTGCTCTCAGATTTTATATGCACAAGAGCTCAACAAAGAATGGAATGTGGTTGCAAGTAGGATCGTAGTGTAGTCAAGATGATCATTAGAATGCTTCATTAGAATCCATGATTAGGGTTTGATAGTGAAGGAAGCATCTCCTTAAATAGAAGACACTATATGAAATGGAGGGATAAGATTGAAAGGTGTAAAAGGAGGTCGGCTAGGATTAGAGGATAGGTAGAAGAAATAGTAAAATAATGAAAGGGGTAGGTCGTGTATGAGTTAAGAGATGAATGACATGTGTCATGTGTAGAAAAGGTTAATGAATTAATTAAATAAATAAAGATTTATTTAATTAATAGCAGAAGTGGGATCAATTAAATAAATAAGATATTTATTTAATTTAGAAAAAGGATAATTTAAATAAATAAATGTATTTATTTAAATGAGAAATAAGGCTAGAAGAGGATAAATGAATTAATTAAATAAATAAAGATTTATTTAATTAATAGAAGAATTAGGCTTGGATAATTAAATAAATAAAATATTTATTTAATTTGACTGGACAATTTTAGGTGTCTATAGACATTACCTCAAATGAATAGTGAGGTATTACCTCCTCTAAACACTAAATTCTTTGTTGGTTATAGAGGTTTAGTGCCACCATCTTCTATAATAGTTCGTAAATTAGTAAATGCTTCTTGTGATGATAAATATGATATCAAACGTATGCCATGATGGATTGAATATCTTCCCCTTAACTCTATCCTTTATTTAAGATATCTATAATAATCATGTAATGAGTATTGATTTGATTTTATTGGTCTATTGATTTTTAATATTGTTGCTAAAAAATCCTCTTTCCATTTTAATTTGAAGGAAGCCCATGTCCTATTACAAAGCTCCAATCTTAGCACAAGTAGGGAGGATGTTGGAAAAGTTTGTATTCTAATGGGTTTTTTTTGTCTTTGTTTCAAAACACTATTTTAAAACATGAAGTATTTTAAAACACGATGTGTTTTAAACATAATGTGTTTTAAAACACTATTTCAGAATACATTTTGTTTCAAAACACACTATACTTTTAAACTTGGATTTCCATTGTATTGTTGAACAACTAGATTAAAACAACAACTTTTTCTTGCTCTGATATATATAGTTCAGTTTTTTAATAAAGAGTAATAATCTCTAGCTTGAAGTGATAGGATTAGATTGTCAATAAAAATGTAATGTCTAAAATTACCACACCAAAATTATCACAAAATAACATAAAATTCTATATCATCTTGACTAAGTTGTAAATTTTTATTTTTATATTTATTTTATTTTTTTCCTTAAAAATATAAACTTGTAATAACTTATTACATCATTTAAACTACAATCAGCAATGTTATTATTTTAAAGCTATGTTAACAATGCATAAAGTTTAGAGGACAATAAATAAATACTTATTCAATGATCAAGTTGACATACCTTCCTTTGTGCAAATTGTCCATACGTTTTTTCTTTAGCCATGTATTCATCTTGCCCAATCTTTGTTCCTGCAATAATATACACATCTAGATGTATGCATAAGATCCATTCAAAGTTAGATACATGCTCATAAGTTAAACTGCATCAATATCTTAGCTAAATAAATTGGAAGGTGGTTACACTTAGAGTTGTAAAGAGAGATAGAGTAAGCATAAGATTAGGAAGGAGTGGCAAGATCAATCATGGCTCAGAAGGGCAAGACCTAAGGGTTGAACCTAATGTCTCGAGGGCTTATCTCAGATGGCCTTGCCTACGTGAAAGCACAAAGACATCATAGTTCAACTTTTCAATATTGAACCGTATCGTAATGGTTTCATCACAACGAGTCTAAAAATCAATTTATGAATCAAATGTGTCATATGCTTCCCAATACTCAAAAATTGTTTTACACTATTAACTCTATTAGTACTACAACATGATAAAATGTTGGGTTCATACAATGATTGGAATTTTTAAATGATAAGCCATTGAATCGCCTCATAAAGATATACAACCAATTCAATTTACTATTAGACCTATGCAATTTATTATTGTCAGTAACACCTAACTTAAATTATTCTAAGAAAACGTAGTTCTTCATGGTCATGAGAATAAGATAAGTTTAAACATGAAACATTTATAGGCCTCCCTAGCAAGATTGTTCCTCGAGTAGATCCAATAATTTATATTCACTAGGAGACAAATGAAACATAATAGTAATGTATCACTCTCACAAAATTGACAATCATAAAACTCTTTAAATTTTTATGTTAATATCCATACTCATTAATAGCTACAATCCAAGTATGAATCACTTTTAAACTCAACTTACCTTTGTGACAAAGATAAAACACTCATCTAAGTTGTAGTAGGGTATCAAGTGTATATGTAAGTGATATTTAAACATTTATAGCATTAATTCATAACTTAAAATCGATTGATTAAATACACAAGGCCATACTACACTACTCAATGAGAAAATGAGAAGAATAATTGTCTAATTAAGCTATTAATGTTGAACACATAACAACATGCCTACTCAAGATTTATATATACACACAAGTATTAATTAAGTCTCCTTGCTTAATCTTGAGAAACACCATTATTTTAAGATATGATAGAAGTACATACTAATCTCACTCAGGGCCCAATATGCCTCCGCCCTCCATGTTTAGTAGGTAGTGATTTTCTTTAATTAAAAGAGGGGTAAAAATTTATTCAATCAAAGAAAGGGATACAAAGCAAGAAGGGTCACATGCCTGGCAGAGAAAATTTACACAACTCTGTCAACATCCACTAAAGTATCCAACAAATGAGATATTTATAAAGATAATTACCCCCTATCCACTATATTCCAACCCTGCCTATGATCAAAAGCCCATTTGGCCAAACAATCAACAACTCCATTCCATTCCCTAGGAATGTGACAAAAAGTGATAGAATCCAGGGAGTTGAACAACCAAAGAATCTACCTAATCACCACAGCTAAATGCTAGGTTACCTTATCTAATTGTCACTCATTCAACAAAGAAACCATCACCTGAGAATCCGATTCACAAATAATCTGATTTCATCCAAGAACACAATTATGCTCCACCACATGCAAAATGGCAAGAGCCTCCATGAGATTATTGGTATGGAAGCCCTTATAAATTAAGAAAATAAACTAAATATCTCCAAAGCTATCACGACCAACCCCACCAATACCAACATGGCTAGGGTTCCCTTGAGAAGAGCCATCACTGTTAAGTTTCAAGACTCCCTAAGGAAGGGGGGACTCACAACCAACCCGATTAACTCTCTGCAAAGGATGGTGACATCTATTTCTCATGTTTTGTCCAACATACTACCCCCCAGAAGAAGGAACACCCCCCTAAAGAGAAAAAATGAGTTGATTATAGATATCAACATCCCCAGGATCCACACCCCTAACAAAATCACACTTAACCAAGAAAGTCTCCTTAAGAGAGTGAATAATTCTCCACCACAAATGATGAACAACCATCCTAACACCATGAAAAATCCTATGATTCCTTTCCAACCAAATATGCCAAATAATAAAAGAGGGACCAATAACCCAAGCAACTTGGAGAAAATAAGTCTTAATAGGAGGCTTGCCCAAGCAGGCCCAAAATTCAGCCAAAGAGGAAATATGCCAATAGGCTTGGTTCCATAGTCCCCACCAGAGGTGTCAAATTGCCTTGTAGAAGGAGAACTGAAAGAAGAGGTGAGAAACACATTCCTCGCTATTAAGACAAAGAGCACACATAGAAGGACCCTAGAAACCACATTTACACAGATTATCTCAAGTAAGACAACAATTTTGGACAACTAGCCACATGAAAAAGTTGCATTTAGGCCAATAAAATTTACTCCACACATGTTTCCACCAAGGAAATTCCTCCCCTCTAAAAAGTTGTCAAATGAGTTCCAATTAACCAGCAACAACAAAATACTTACTAGAAGAATCATCGCCACATGCCAAAACATCATGCCCCATCAAGGAATTACACTCCCGTGAAGCAAGAATCTGAGCCAGCTCCTTACGAACCTCCTCTTATCCACCTAGCAGCCATTCATTGGGGTCCTTCCAAACATAGCCAACACCCACTCCTAAATTTTGAATAGCCTTGTAGTGCTCTACTTTATCCCAATCTATAGCCAAAAAAATATCACAAAGAGGTTGGAGGTGCAAATACATAGAAAGGATAGGAGGATTTCCATCCCTAGAATCCTACCAAAAGAGAGCTTCAAAGCCCTTATTACAAATCCAGAATAAGCCTCTCTTGACTAGCTGAGCCCCAGCTTTTAGAGTATGTCAGATCAGAGATCCCCTTCCATCCAAACTATAATGGGGAGCATCCAAAAAGTTAACTCCTTGAAGATACTTATGAGTAAGAATATGAGCCCAAAACTGATTTTGACAGGTACACCAGTGCTAGTATAATTTGGCAGTTAGAGCTTGCGCATCCAAGATAGCAGAATGCAAACCAAGAATAGGTAGTGATTAAATTATATCTACAAATTTCAATTAATAAATCAATACTTTTACTAATAAATATCAAATACATAAGAAGAAATTCTCATAAAAACCATGCAATAATATTAAATAGATGACTATTTGGTACTACCACCTTTAAATATACTATCGTACTGATTTGTCAATTATTCACATGATTAATGCAAATAAGTATTAATAAACAATGAAGCCTTGAAACTAATGTAAATCACTCATGACTATAAAATAATACTATAGTGAAACTATTAAACCTTATTGCAACTCAATAAAAGTAGCTAAGCCTTTAATAATTGAATTTTCCAAATATGATTTAAAGGTGAAAATCTCCTGCATATTAACTACCTTGTTAACTATTCATCTCAAGTCCATACGCGTGCAATACCAAAGGACAACCAATCACCAACCATTATATATAATCTAAAGATGGTACTTGAAAACACAATATCTTTCAACACAATCATATCTATGTAGACAATATTTGATACCCTCAAAATTTATGACTATTAGATATTTAAGAAATTCTTATAGCTAAGGTTTAATCCATTCCTCTAAGCTCCTTCTGACTATGAGGGAATCTAAATCCCCAAGAGAGAAATTAATTTAAAATTGAGGGGTGGGGGATGTCAATCCATGTAGATAATGTTTTTTTTTTTTTTTTCATAATATTTTTATTTGTCCAAATTACTTAGGAATTTTATTGTTAGAGTTATCTTGTATTAGCTAATAATTATTTATTTAATTATTAGTCTATTATACTCTACACTTAAGCTAAACTTAGGCATTTAATAATATTGTAGGTATTATTAAATACTCTTTATCCCTTTAGGGTTTCTTTAGGGTTGCACATCTTTAGGGTTTCATATTCTCCTTGCATAACGATTGTATTGTAACTTTCTTTTTTATTCCCTCTTTGAATGATAATCTTTTTCTTCAAAAGAATTATTGTGTTTTTGTCTCCAATCTTCTCTTGTGACAGGTATTTTGCTTGCAGGTGCTCTTGGGATCTCAAAAGTTGTATTTTCTCAACTTCTTCATGGTATTAGAGCCTACATCTGTTGCTGCTTGTTCCTAATTTTTTTTAGAAGATTTTCTTTGGAGGAAAGGGTTTTAGTTTTTTTTTCAGAGTTTTTCAGTTTGGATCTGGGGTACCTCTTTGTTTTTGGGCACTTTGAGCTCAAACGGACCTCACCATTGAGCTCAAAACACCCAAAAATCCCCATTTTCATATAAATTTTGTCCATTTTGGACAACTTTGGCTCTGAAATATTTATTATTATTTTGGTCCTTCCATGACATGTTTTTTGAGAAAAAAATTTAAAAAATAATTTTCGACAGTTTAACGACTTGCCTAGGCCAAGTCGTCACCGCGATGGTTTGTGGAGCCACAAGCAGTCTCCAAGACCGCTACGACAGATGGTCTCCCACTGCCCTGCTAGCCATCACCTCCCGATAGACGCTGAGGTCAGCTAAACCTCGACCGACAACTGCTATGGTCATCTAACCGCCCAGCCAGCGAGCCACCTCTGGCCAATCTCCTCCTCTTGCTCCTCCTTGAAAGCTTTTTGAGAGGGGGGAGGATTTTTTGTCATAACTTGGCCAAACGGAGTCGGATTTTTGAAAAAGAATAGGCATCGCAAAGCTATTTTTGAGATCTATTCAAATCTAGAGGTGATATTTGCTGATTTTTTCATCTAGTACCTATTTTATTATGTCAAAGTCAGCGCTTTTTTCTGCACTCTAAGAGCCATAACTTGGGCAAACAGACTCCGTTTTTGAAAAATGAATAGGCTTTGAAAATGTCTTGGAGAGCCCTACTCAAATTTGGATTAATTTCTCTAGAAAAATCACCAGGTACATAAGATATTGTCTGACACATTTTCTAGCTCTTGTCTTCTTTTCTGGCTCTCAGATTGTACTAGTTTTTTGTTTTACATCTTGTGGGGGTGTTATTTTTACTAATTTTTGTAATTTACTTCAGAAAATCAAAACACCTAAAACTAAAAAAAACAAAGAACCCCTTTTGCATCTTCTATCTATTCTGAAAGATCACTTAATTAAAAAAATCAAGAGCAAGTATAGGTACACATGGCAGTTCCTTTAGTTGAGCTTCTTACATCCCAGAACTATCACCTCTGGAAAGCTCGTATGACGAGGCTTCTCAGATCATGAGGGTTGTGGTCCTATTTGGATACAAATCAACCTATGTTGCAATATCCTTTTGAGATTCTTCAGCACCAGAATAAGGTAGATGAGGCTATGGGTGTCATCTCCTTACATGTTTCAGACAACTTGCTTTTTCACCTTGATGGTTTGCTCACTCTTCGGGCTATGTGGTCCAAATTTGATACTCTCTTTGGTACTATCCATGAGTTTAGAGCATTACAGATTGAGGCAGAGCTCTCTTCCTTGTTACCTGAGTCATTTCCTCACATTGAGGACTTTCTGAACAAGTTTAAAACCACCAGATCTATCCTACATAGTTGTGGTAAAAATAAGACAGACACAGAGTGTATCTACCTGATTCTCTCTAAGCTTCAAGGTCCTTATCAGATATTTGCTTCCACATTTTATTCTACTATGGATGCCTTGGGTACGTGCTTCACCATGCCTACTTTTGATGTGTTCTATGATCGCTTGACTCGTGAGCAGACTCACCTATCTTAGTTGGACACTCTCACAGGATCAAAGCAGAAAGCATTGGTTGCTCAGACATCTAAAGAGAACAAGAAGCAGAAACCAAAGCCTAAGAAGGATTCAGCTAGCTGTGAGAGTCCCTCTACGCCACCACCTAAGTTTGATTATAAACCGAAGTCCTATCCCAAACAGGAGCACTCTTCTAAGTCTGGTGAGTCTTCCTCCAAGACTGAGAAGAAATCAGATAAACTTTGCAGTTTTTGCGGCAAGGTCATCCAATTTCTCATTGTTGGAAACGATTAGAGGCTTTGGAGGAAGCCATGCATCAACATCATATTTCTACTCCTCAACCTCCATCTTCATCTTCTAATGGGAAAGGACATGCTCTTTCTGTGCATGCTATTCCTTCTACATCCACTTGGATTATTGATTTTGGGGCTTCTCACCACATGACACACTCACAACAACTTGTTACTTCACTTGCTCATAGTAATACTTTATAAATTGCAGTTGGTGACTCAACACAACTTTCAGTTTCAGGTTTAGGTTTTGTTCCATTGATAGGTGGTTGTTTTCAAGATGTTCTTTTGGTTCCTGACATTTCGACGAACCTCCTCTCTGTTTATTAGATTTGTCATTTTGGCTCTGGTAAAACAATTGAGTTCTCACCACATGATGTGGTTATTAGAGAGATCCATGATCCTGATTTGGTTGTGGCTACTGGTAGTGTTGATCCTAATTCTCGGTTATACCAGTTTGATGGATTTGAGATTTCAAATGGTTCAAGTGTTTCTCTTGTAGCACATGCAGATTTAGTGAGAAAACTTTGGCATGAGCGTTTTGGCCATGTCAATTACATATACTTACAATAGATGAGAACAAAGGCACTTGTTATTGGGCTCCCTTAGATATCCTGTACTGATGGTGTATGTCGAGGTTGTGCACTTGGCAAGCATCACCGTGGTCCTTTTCCTACAGGAAAAGCCACACGTGCTAAGGCACCCTTGGATTTGATACAGAATGATCTTATGTCATTTTCGACTCCATCTTTTTTAGGGTCCAAGTATGTGCTCACTTTCATTGATGACTTCTCTAGACATACATGGGTGTACTTTCTTAAGTATAAGTATGATGTCTTTGATTCATTTCGAGTCTTTAAGAAATTTGTAGAGAAGTGGTCTGGTTTTTCTATAAAGAGGATACACATAGATAATGGGAGAGAATATGTGAATCTGGCTTTTACAGATTTCTGCACATAGTATGGTTTGCAGCATCAGTTATCAGTTCTTCACACCCCTCAACGGAATGATGTTGCTGAGAGAAAGAACAAAACACTGCGGGAGATGGCCAATTGTATGTTTCGGTCATGTTCTATGCAACCTTCTTTTTGGGCTGAGGCAGTTAATTGTGCCACTTATATTTAGAATCATATGCCTTATAAGGCATTGCGCCAGTTGACTCCTGAGGAGGCTTGGTCCCATGTCAAGCCTGATGTTTCTACATTCTGATTTTTTGGTAGTGAGGCTTGGGTATTTATTCCATATGTTTAGAGGAAAGCCATGAAGAGGAAGAGTCGACCACTCATTTTTGCTGGCTACTATGAGGATGTTAAGGCGTACAGGTTATTTGATCTTGATTCTCGAGAGGTCCTATTTAGGCGAGATGTCCAATTTGATGAGCACCTTCCTCATATGGATTCTCCATCACCAACTTCTACCTCACTGCTTCCTCCTCCCTCTTCATCTTTTGAGGATTCCTTATTCTTTGAGGATGATACAGATGATGGTCCACCATCATCATCACCACCACCACCCGCAACTCAGCATTTGCCAAAGTGAGCTTGGCTTACAGTTGATGTTGTTGGTTCTATAGCAGGCGATCCTTATGATACTCATCATACTCGTGCATAGACATCTGGTTCTAGTCTTCAGAGTCATGCCATTTCTGATGATCCTCATAAATTTTCAGAGGCGACAGGTCACCCAAAGTGGGATAGGGCCATGGATGAGGAGTAATCTTCTTTGATGAAGAATCACACTTGGGATCTTTGTACTCTTCCAAAAGGAAGAAAGTTGGTTCAATGCAAGTGGTGTACCATACCAAGTATGTTACAAATGGTTTTATTAATAAGTATAAGGCTCATCTTGTTGCGAAGGGGTTTTCTCAGGTGGAGGGTATTGATTAGTCTGAGACCTTTGCTCCTATCGCCAAGATGAATTCTATTCGCTTTGTACTTTCTTTGGCAGCTTACAGGGATGAACAATTTTTCAGATGGATGTGAAGAGTGCTTTCTTGCATGGAGACCTTCATGAGGAGATCTATATGGAGTAGCCTCAGGGATTTGTGTAGGATTCCTCTTTGGTTTGCAGACTTCGACATTCATTATATGGTCTCATACTGGCTCCTCAAGCCTAGTATGAGAAGATGGACTCCTTCTTGCTCTCCACACTCTTTACACGTCATTCCAATCCCACAATATATATTCAACGTCAAGGGGATGATATAGTTATTCTCGTGCTCTATGTTGATGATCTTATCATTATCGATAGCTCTTCCTCCTTGATTCAGGATATTCAAAGAGCCTTGATGGAGCAGTTTGAGATGACAAATATTGGCATTCTGCACTATTTTTTGGGCCTACAGGTTATTCATTCTTTTTAGCTAGTCAAGAGGTTTTATGGCTTCGATAGTTGATGATTGAGTTTGGGTTCATTCTTGATAGTCCCACTATTCTTTGGTGTGACAATCAGAGTGTCATTCACCTTTCCCGAAACCTATGGAGCACTAGAGGTCTAAACACATTGAGCTTCACATGGACTTCATCAGATAGTTGATTCAGGATGGCTTTCTCATCTTGGAGTACATTCCTACAGAGGAGCAAGTTGCTGGCATCTTCACTAAACCTTTTGCATCTTCGCACTACCTTCAATTGCGCTATATGCTTGGGGTGAAGGAAGTTGTCCTTGGGGGGGTCTTATTGAGGCCTTCCTTCCTTCATGATTTTTTGCATGCTTTACCCATCTCTTTTTGGAGTAGAGTTTTTTCCCATATGGTTTTCTCTATTTATTCGTTTCATAGAGATTTGGTTGTGATTAGGTACCTCATTAGGCTTTGTTGCTGGGACCCAAATTTTGCCTTCTTCATGTAGTTGCTTTTTGCTTTCCTGCATTTAGTTTTTTAGCTACTCCCTAAGTTCATTTTAAAGGGGGGGGGTTGTTAGAGTTATCTTGTATTAGCTAATAATTATTTATTTAATTATTAGTCTATTATACTCTACGCTTAAGCTAAACTTACGCATTTAATAATATTATAGGTCTAATTATTAAATACTCTTTATCACTTTAGGGTTTCTTTAGAGTTGCACATCTTTAGGGTTTCATATTCTCCTTTCATAACGATTTTATTGTAATTTTATTTTTCATTCCCTCTCTGAATGATAATATTTTTCTTTAGAGCCATTATTGTGTTTCTGTCTCCAATCTTCTCTTGTGACAGGTATTTTGCTTGCAGGTTCTCTTGGGATCTCAGAAGTTGTATTTTCTCAACTTCTTCATTTATTTCATTATTTCAAATAGTAGATGGTAGATGGTACATCAAATGATGACAATATGAAATGCCTTACTAGACTTCTCACCACTTATTTAGAATTTCTAAATCGATAATCTGTAACATGAAAAATTGGAGTCTTAGCAAATTCACCACTTGAAAGGGAGAAATTACTAAGTCAATTTTCTCTTGGAGGACTTTACATTTAAAAGAGGGGTTGAATCTACTAGATCCAATCCTAAATGATACAAGGTTTGAATACCAAGTAGATTGATTGTGTTTGAAATATGTTTTACCCTCTTTTGTGAGTTAAATAAGTAGAATGTTTGAATTGAAGACAAAGTAGGCAAAAACAGTGAGCTACAAATTTAGGATTTCGTTGTGCACTTGGATCTGAGAAGTTTGAGATTATTCGGAGTTTCTATACGAAATCTGCCAAAAGTTGTAGGGATTGTGTGTCCAGACCAGGTCACCCCCAACTTGGTCCTCCGAACTTTCCGCATGTCGAAAAGGGTTTTTCCATCTCTGCAAATAAAGCTTAATTCCAGAAGTACAACTACACACCTACTTCCTACACACAAAAAGAAGAAGAAAGGGGTTGGGAATAGGGTTTTGCCTAAGTCAAACCTTGGTTTGTAATCAAACTTGAATGAAATACTGGAAATGCTTGAAATAAATGATGGAAAGGTATACCTTTAGATCTGCAATAGATGATGATCATGCTTTACTTCTTAGATGCAATCACATGTGTTGTATGAAATGGCATGAACATGAAAAAAACCCTAACACAGATTCATGTTTGAAAATAAATGATGTAATGTTGCTCCAATGGATAGATGAAGAATATGCAGCCTTGAGGAATGCTAGATGATGAATGCTTGAATGCTTGATTCTTGAATATAATATCCTTTCCTTTCCACCTTGTCATGCTCTCACCTTATGATTGTGTGTTATGTTGGCATTTTGGAGGAATTGATTATGTGTTGCATTGATGCCAACGCTAGCTTCTTGGTTGTCTATTGGGTTCCAGTAGAGTGGTTGGACTTTGATGATGATCAGGAGATTTGTCTCTGGTATTCTCCAGTATGTTCTGGTTGTTGGTATTGGTTTGGATTGGTTAATCATGTGTTTCTAATGCGTATCTCATTCAGTTGGTTCAGGATTTGATGATCCAGATGCTATCATTTTTTCTAGTAAGCCTTTTGGTTATCGATAAGGGTTTTACCAACAGAGCTTTATTGAATACTTTTGGTAGATTTGATAAGTGGTGTCGGTGCGGCTTCTAGAAGGTTTTTAGGATGCTAATGGTTATCATGTTCATGTTTCAGTTGATTGGCGGTGTTTCATTTGGCTTATGGCGACCTATTTTAGGTCTGGTCTTATTCTGTTAGGTTATGGACCGGTTTATGTAACATGCTGGTGGATGCTCCCGATGCATTACCAATTGGATTTATTGATCGGTTTATGTTGTTTTGGTCTTAGGCCGACTTGGGTTATCATTGGTTTTCAGGTTTATGTAATGGATTTATCGTATTATCTTTTTGGTGGTCAACCTAATTGTTTAGGTCCCAGGTTCATATATATGATGTAAGATCTCTTTGTGGATCATAGGATGGTCATGGGTTATGGTATTATCTGTGTGCGAATAAAGTCGTAATCATATGCAGAGGTTTTGGTTGATCATAGGTGATCGAATTGGGTTTGTGTAAGAGGTTTAAAACCTTTAGTATTGAGCCTAACTTGAATTGTACTCTTTATTCTTACAATTCATTCTTATTTTTGGATTGTAGTTTGGATTTCTTTTGTAGTCGGTGAGGCTCCTTTATGATGACAAGTGAGCTCTAGGTAGTGTGCCTTCCTGCATGTGTAGGCCCCTTTATTGTAATCACATACTTACTATAGGAGTATCATCTGATTGTGGGTAGGCTTCCAACCGTGGTTTTTCCCTTTACCAGTTTTTCCACGTACAAATATTGGTGTTATGTGTTGTGAATGCATGTTATTTGGTATATGGTTTATGCTTATGCTTAATTGATCTGCTATTCTATAATTTGGTTTATGCATTCTGGTAAAAGGTTTTTTGTGCTTAAAGTTTCATAATCTATTGACAACTGATTCACCCCCCCCTGCCCTCAGTTGTCCACCGGTTATCTTAACAATTGGTATCAGAGCTTGGTACTCTCTACATAAGCTTAACCGCTTGAGGAAGATCCTATGGTGAATAATTATTCAGCTTCAATTGCTTACCAGAAGGACACTCCTAGGCTTGAAGGAACAAATTATAGAGTATGGAAGCTTTGGATGGAGACTCATTTGAGATATCTTAGCAAGGAGATTTGGGAAATCACTGAGAAAGGCTATACTCCTTATGATATGACATCTGGGAATCCTCCTCTGGTAGACTTGGATAAGAACATTCAAAATGATTTTAGAGCTAGAGAAGCCCTTTTGAGAGCCCTTTCTGATTAGCAAGTAATGGGATTAACAGACAAACTGGTGTAGGGAAACTAACACTCCAAGTATGAAATTTTTGTTTCCTTTCAAGTTTGTGAGTTATATTTGTGATTTAATAATGGACCAACCATTTAGGACTCAGTAGAGTCATGGTTGAGTTGTCCACATTTTGGTTTGAGTCAATTGTGTTCAGGATGCTGACAGCCTGAGAAGTGAGATGCTTACGTAGTTCACAAGTGAAGTACTCCAGATGAATGTATTCATGTATTAGGGGTCAATTAAGTTTTTTTAAGGTCTTCTAGGGTGTTTGAGGACTTTTAGAAGTCTTAAAATGCATTAGAATGCAAAGTTGCATCCTCGAGTCGAAAGATGTAAAAAGTTGTTGAGCAACATTTTGCAATTTCTTGTAAAAGTTGCATTTTTGGTTGAAGGTGTTGAAAGTTGGTTGAACCAACTAAAAAAAGAGCATAAAATCTAAAATTCACTTCATTGTACGGGTTGGAGGATTGGAAACGCAAGATCAAGTTTTTGGGTTGTGAAGCAAACTTGTTTTCACCGGTTTTTGACAGTTTTTTACTTGTTTTCATTGCTTGTACGGTCCAGTACGAACTAGATTGTGTAAAATCATTGCAGTGCATGAGTTTCCATTGTATTTGTCTTCATTAAGTTTGATTTTCAGGCTTGATTGTCCTAGGTTGCAAAGATTTCTTCCATTCTTTGCAATTAGGTGCAAAACCCTTGCAAGTAGGGTTTAAGAGCAAGAAAATGGCTCTAACCTAAGCATTATTTGATGGAACCTGTTGAAATAATTAAGAATGATAGGTTAGGGTCTTTACATAGCTTTAAGATAGAATTTTTGGTTTTGCAGGTCCTTGATGTTGAAATGTGGCAACTGATTAGCAAAGTACTGTACACTCAGCATGTATCCTTGCCGGGGTCCGACAGGCGGGCCTTGGGCAGGGGTTCGGGGGCGGGAGCCCCTAAGGAATTTTTTTTTGGCTATTTTTTTGTTGATGAAAGTGGAAATTGTAATAAAACCCTAAAAAGGATGACTTGGTTTTTGCCCTAAAAATGCATGTTATAAGTGGCTGGGATGCTTAAGACATTGGAAGGTTGATGTACTGTTTTTGCTGGATAATAAGAAAGATTGGACGACTGTGTATGGTGGACGTAACCCATTCTGGGTGAACCACATTAAATCTCTGTGTCATTCTGTGTCCTATTTTATTTCTTTATCTTTTGTATTTAAATCTGCATATAATTGTTAGTTCATATTTGCTTCGGATCTGCTTGAAACCCTAACACTTGAGGAGGAGAAACAATGAAGCCCTAGGCTCACCGCTGGGAGTAGGTGAGTTAGGACAACAAGAAAAGTGTGATTTATGAGCACATAGGGATTGGTACAGGACCAAGTGACACATGAATGGAAATCCATATTATTTCCCTTGAATAATCCTACATTTTTTGGGGCAATAATTTTGACTGGTGAAGAGTTTCAGACCCATCTTGCCAAGTCACCCGGTGAGGCCTAAACCCTCCAAAATAGTGCAGCATTGGAAACTCCACTTGTACAGATAACCCAGATGCACTTTTTTAGTATTGTCTATAAATTCTAAAAGGGTACTTGAATCAATGATTTATTTCTATCCTTTTTGGGGAATTTTATAGTCTAAGACCCTAAAACCGCCAAGGGAGGGCTAATGCAATTAGGCCTATTTTGAGCCCGGTAGAGACCTAGAAAGGTTAGGAAACCAAAGCGATGGGTTTAGTGATCCTAAAGCCTCAAAATACTTCCAAGACACCCGGTATACGCATTGGGAGCCCATTGGAAGTGGTTGTGTGTTGAGATCCTTGCAGGAGTGGTTGGAGCCCTGGAGTGGTGTGTGTGTGATTGAGGTGGCAACCTCAAGAGATGGAGTTGATTGTCCAAAAAACCATTGGCTATACCTAGGAGGCAAGCCAAAGAGGTTCAAACCTTGGAGGTCTCATTATCATAACCCCTACTAAGTGCCATTGGATGAACTTTAGTAGTTGAAGGGTTGAGTAGGACAAGTCACTCAAGAAGGTGGATTGAATCAAGCTCCAAGACTCTCTGCATACAAATCATCTGCAAAATCTATATGGGATAAGTTGGAGACTCTAAATGAAGGTGACCCTACTGTTAAAAATGTTAAACTTGATGATTACCCGGTGAGATGTGAGAACCTAAAAATGGAGGAAGATGAAAGAATTATTGCTTTTATGGAAAGAGTTAATGAAATTGTCATGGGAATTCAATGTTGCCATGGATCTTTGAGCGAAGATGAAATTGTTTTTAAAGTATTGAGATCTTTTCCACCGAATTACAAGATGAAGGCTACTGCAATTATTGAGTTGAGAACAATGTCTAACACTTCTGTTAATAAGGGTACTTTGGTTGGACAGTTATCTACATTTGAGCTTGAAGAGTTTGGTCCTCAAGGAGCTGCAAAGATGGAATCTGCTTTCATGCATCTACATCATCAATCGGCAAGAGTGATTGGAAAGCACTATATGTGAAGGAACTAGAGGATATGAAGAGAGAAGATGAAGAGCTTGAGAAACTTGAAGCCCTATTTTCTATAAGAGTACCTAAAGGTCCAACATGAAGTAAGTATGAAGGAAAATCACCTTTCAAATGTTTTGCATGTAATAAGATAGGTCATTTTGCATCTAGATGTCCTGAAAAGAATTCAAGATTTTAAGAAAAAGCTAGAAGATTTTTTAGGCCTAGCCATGAATATCAGAACAAGCATAAGCACAAGAGGAACAAAGACAAATCATTCTACTATATGGATGAGGATGGTGTGACTAATGATTCTGATGATGAACCGACAAAAGATTCAGCTAGTGGATCTGGCGATGGAAAGGAATGGGTATTTTTATCTATCAAGGAAGATGCTCTGGAATCTATCATTCAAAATGAAGAGAAGACCCTTGCTACTAATGTTGAAGACAAGGATGAATGGGTGATAGACAGTGGATGTTCACATCATATAACTGAAGATAAAAGAAAGTTTCTATCTTTACAGGAATTTGATGGTGGTCTGGTTAGATTTGGAGATGACAAAGCATGTATGATCAAAGGAAAAGGAACTATATCATTAGATGGTAAGCATAACACTGATAATATTTATTATGTTGAAGGCTTAAGGCATAATATTTTTAGTAGGACAATTGGTGGATAAGGGATTTTGATTACAAATCAAGGATGGAAAATGCAAGATTATCAATAGATCTGGATTGGAGATTGCAACCGGTACTTAGACTAAAGGTAACATATTTCATTTGAACTCCAGCAAGAAGACATGTTTGATTTCACATATTGATTAGAGTTGGCTATGGCATAAGAGGTTGTTTCATGTAATTTTGATTGTATTGTAAAGATCAGTTCAACTAAGGCAGTTAGAGATATACTTAAGATTATGAAGCCCTATAATCCGGTATGTAAGGAATGTCAAATGGGTAAGCAAGTCAGAACTTATTTTAAGAGTATAAAAGACAAATCTAATGATATTATTGATCTTTATTCATACTGATTTGTGTGGTCCTACTAGAATAAGAAGTTTTTCAGGGTGATAGATATTTCATGCTAATCATTGATGACTACTCTAGAATGATGTGGGTTACTTTTCTGAGGGAGAAATCTAAAGCCTTCGAAAAGTTCAAGATCTTTAAAGCTTTGGTTGAGATAGAGATATGGTTGAAGATGAAATGCTTAAGATTTGATCAGGGGTTGAATTCACATCTAGTGAATTTAATAGTTATTGTGAGAAAAATGGGATAAGGAGACAATTGTCTGCACCTTAGACACCTCAACATAATGGTGTTGTGGAAAGAAAGAATTGAACAATCTTGGATGTAGCTAGAACTATGATGATGGAAGCTATTTTTCCTCATATCTATTGGAGAGAAGCTAGATAATGATGGTATACATATTCAATAGAGTTCATATCAAAGGAGATATTGTTAGTCCCAACTGGTACTGAGAGGGGAGGGGTGAATCGGTACTTTACCAATTTTTACTAATTAATACTTTAGCTTTAAATATGAACTAATTAACCATTCACCAATGTACACATTTATTGTAGAAGATTAAGCATACATGAAAATATACATAAAGACACACAAATTTATCTCATGGAAACCCAATAGGGAGAAAACCATGGTGTGAGTAGGAACTCACAAAATTTGTACTCTTTTGGAGTACGCCCAGTGAAGAGCCATCCTTGTTAGGAGATTATAAAGACACTTCTTAGGTGCCACCCGGTTAAGGGATTTTGAACAAGACCGATTAGTGCCTTTACCCTATTAAAGGTAGCCTGGTTCCTTAGAACATCAGTTAAGATGTTACCCGGTTAAAGGATTTATACAATGGGACCTATTAAACTCCACCCAGTTAATGGATTTATATTGCAGTCATTTCAAAACAACAGATAAATGATTAGATACATGAAGCTACACATTAGCCTGATCAGATCACAATTAGGCATCAATCTTGGTCTACATTAGTTGTGCTTGTCCTTCACAACTCTGCCTTTTGCCGATTTGTTGATACTTGAATCCTGCACTTCCAGTCCTCTGTCACATGTGTTACTTCTTTATGAAACCCCACTCTACCGGTCTTCTGTCACTTGGCTCTGCATACTCTAAAACTCCCCCTGTGTCCTTTTTCACATTAACTTCATTCACCTTAACAACAACCCTATGAAGAATGAGATATGTGAATTTATAGATCCTTAAGTCTTTCGCCAACTTTTCCCTCCAAAACATACATTTAAAATTTATGTTGTCAAGCCTTAAAATGCGCTTCTGAAATCATGAAGGAATCTCTATCAATATTGTTGAACATGCCGATATGTTCATTGGTTGATTGAGAGAAGAGTTTTGATTTAATTGGTTCTAACTGAACGTTACCAGTCTATTGGTTATCGACTTTTCTAGTGAACCGATCACAACCTTGTCTAGCTGATTTCTTCCTATGTACCGGTTTAGTCTTTGCTTAGATGGTGGATGTCTTCCTTACCAATCTTCTCACCGCTACACGATCACCTTACTCCTTGTCGGTCTACTACTTTCCAGTATACTGCTTGCCAATATACTTATTGTCTGCCTGTTTACTCACTGCCTAGTTTTCTTACTCCCTAAGGATGGGGAAGACTAAGGAGATGATGTTGCCAACAATGACAACCATATCATTTACCGGCCATACAAAATTGCATCAGAATGCCAACAAAATCCCCCTTTGGCATTGGTGGAAAATTCTACAAACTATTATGCCAGTCCCATGGCCCCCGTTCCTGACAAGACTCCATAAAAGTCAAAATTCCCCCTTTTTCCATCAATGGAAAAGACTATAAAAATGATTTGTCAAAATAAAGGAAAAAATTCTTTAAAGGTTTCTTGAGCAAATTTTAAGAAGATTCCCATGAAGATTGAATTTGTTTCATGGTAGTAAAGTGGCCATGTAATACTGTAATGAAGACCTCCATATCGTCAACTGTCTTGCAGTCAGGTGCATGAATTAAGTGGTCCACCTCTTTAATGTTTAGTTGCATGAAGTCTATAATTGGTGCTAAATAACACTAGAGCTCTAACATGCTAAGACTTCTTTTGTCTTCTTCATCTTTCAACTTTCTGAGTTGATGATTGAGCATTTTGATTTTTCCAGTGAAAGTTGATGTTGAACTACTAAGAGGATCAAATGAGCTTACTAGATCCCGAATCTCCTTTTGAATCTGATTTCTGTTATCATCCAAATCTTTGATTAAGATAGGAAAGTTTGAAGATTTCATCAGGAGTTGACCAACTTGTTGTAGTTTAGTCTTAACCTCTTATGTTCTGGTTGATAGAGAAACTTTTCCAACTGATATTTGTTCCATTATGTTATCTCCTCGCTTTGTTTCATATTGTCTTATTGTGACCTTCTCTAGATCGGTTGCCTTTAAACTGATTGCTTTGACCAAAGTATTCAACTGATCAATAATGGGTGCAATATCATCAACTGCAATGTCCAGGATGAGATCAGATAATTGTTTTGGCAGAGGTGAGGATTCTTGCCTTCTTTTTCTTTTCTCTCAATTTTACCTTTTCAGCTTGGATTCTCAGTTTTTCTGAGACTTTCATCAACTATTTAGGGGTCATTTTCTTTATATATATAATTGATTCACCTTCTTCTTCTTCCTCTATTCCTTATTCAAATTTTAAGGGCTCATCTTTTGAGCTAGTTGTTGTGACGATTCTTACCTTTTGCTTTACATTTTCCCTGTCTAAGTCTAATTTTCTTTTCACCGGCGGGGTACCTAACATTACTGTGTTATCTTTTATCTTCTCTTCCTCTTTTCCTTCCTCTACTTTCTTCTCTTCCTCTTTTCCTTCCTCTTATTTATTCCTTTCCTGTTTGCCTTCCTCTGTTTTCTTTTCATCCTCATTTCCTACCTTTGTTCTGTTCTCTTCCCCAGTCTTCTTTTCTTCCTCTTTTCCTTCTTCTGTTTTCTTTTCTTCCTCTTTTTCTTTTTATGTTCTCTTCTCTTCCTCTGTCTTATTTTTTGTCTCTGTTTTCTCTGTTCTCTTCTCTTCCTTGTTTCCTTCTTGAGAGAGATTAGGATTTTGTGTTGACAAGTTTTTGTGAGGTGTATCCGCATAAGGAATGTCTTCAACAAACACTTCATCTTGACTTGACAATTTAGTTTTATCGGCTTCCTCTACCAGGGAAGTATGAACCGATTGTTCAATACCTATTGTCATATTGGGGATGTCTAACACAACATCTCCTATGGTGTCCTCAATAGAGAACGTATCAAATCCTTCAGTGGAGTCTTTAGCTTTTTCTTTATCAAGGATAGGTACCCCTTTGTCCTGTTTAATTTCTTGTTCAATTTCTTCTTCAACCTTATTTTGCTGGTCCATAATTTCCTTCCACAAGGCAATACCTTCAACGTGCACTTCTCTAATTTCACCTATTGTCACTCTTCCAGTTCTGTTCCTTATCTTGAAATGTTGAATGCATGCTTCAACCACCAGTAAAGCTTGATCAAAATCTAATTCATGTTGCACTTCCATGAGTGCTTTTATTCTGAGCTCTTTTTCAATAGCTAGAGCAGTCTTCCATCTTCCTTCAATTTTATCCAGCAAATCTGATTGAATAATGCCATACAATTCACTGGTATTTCTACAAAAGGTGTGCAAGTTCCAGATCAAAGCTTCCTCAAGTTTCCTCTTGTCTTCATCATTACTAAGAGAATATCTCCTTCCAACACCAGACAAACCTCCAAATTCTTTGATGCCATGCACCATCTCATCAATTATTGGATCTTTATTCCTTTCACTTCTTCTAACCTCTTTTACTTCCACATCTGACCCAGTGTCACCTTCTTTCTTATCCTCTTTAAGTTTTGGGTCACTCTTTGGTTTAAGTTACTCCTACTGGTCTATCTTTGCTTGGTGAAGATACCAGAGTACCTCGATTCTTTTCCTTTGTGTATGTTGTCGGCTTAGTTGCTGTAGTGCCCTTTGGTTTTGTTTTTGTCACTTTATTCTTTTCACCAGTTAATTCTTCATCTTTGGAAGGTGTGACCCCTGCTTGCTCACTTGCACCGGTGGAGGTAGTGGTACCAAATGCTTCACCTCCATATTTCTTGTCAAGGGTATCAATCATTTTCTTTACTTTTCTTTTAATGATAGGCACCTGAAGTTCTTGTTTTATTTTAGAACTTGCCTCTTCATATGTTCCAAACCTCTTTGCCTTCAAATCTACTGGTTTAGATAGAAGCATATTGATATGAATTTCAATCAGATCTGTTGCAACCTCATACCCCATAGGTGGAACCCAAAAAGTTCCGGGTTCAACTGCTTGGACAATACAACAATCTATATCTACAAGAAAATAAATGTTGTTCTTGTATTTTTGCACTATTCCAGTTGGAATTCTTTCCCTCTTGTGCATTCTAGATTGAAATTATTTGAAGTATCCCCACATTACTTTCCTAAATTTATCTCCATATCCCTAACCATTTCACCTATCTGAACCATGATAGGTTTCTTCTGTGACCATACTACATTACCCTTACAGAGAAAATATTTAAGCACATAGAAGAATATACATGCCAATAGAGAGCCATATTTGAAGGATTGCTTCTTATCCTTCTTTATTCTTTCCATGTTCACCATGAATTGACTTTGAATCATCTCACATATATCATATGTTGCATCTTCTTTGATAATCCGATATCCAACATGGATGGCACCGCGCGACACAATGTTCATCCGGTTTGATTGATATACCCTGTAACCCAACACTGTAGAGGCAAATCTTACTTCACCATCCTTAATATGAGTGATAGTCATTTCTCTACTATCACACCGAGATTCGGTTAACCAGGTGACTTCAGTTGAATAAATCATTCTTAGGGTTAATGCTTCATCGCTTGCACTGAACCCTATCACTCTTCGAATCATCTCCTTTGTGATCTTGATCGATGCATGATCTTTCAGCCACAAAAAATGATCATGAACCCTGCTCAATACATATCTAACCCAGTCACCATGAAACTGATCCTGAAAGTCTACAACATATGCCAAACCCTTGGTCTTCAGATGTAGGAACCTTGATTTCAACTGATCATTTTCATAGAACCCTTTAAACTCATTTTGAATGAACTTATCTCCAAGCTCTTAGAGATTGCAATGAATATAGGAGAAAATATCTTCTACCAACAATACACCAGAGGGCACAAATGATAAAGCACCGGTCTTGTTGATTTCTCCGGCTTTCATTGGGTGCAGTTTGAACTTGGGTTGGGGTTCCTTGATAGCTTCAACCAGCACAAGAATTGATAATTGTGCTACCATGATGACCTTCAATCAAGATTTTCTCAGATGCAGTTAAAAACCCTTTTCTTAGGGAATGTTAAACGCCACTATCGCTCTACTTGAATTTCTTTTTTGCACAAATAAAGCTTAGCAATTTTCAAATCACCTTGGAACACACGAGAGCTCAAAAAAATTCACAAGTAGTTAGGTAAATGAAAATGTGCTACTATTTCCTTATTTATCCATTGAGATTTATCGGTGCTAGGATCCAACGATCAGATTTGAAGCTCACAACTTAAAGTCCACCGATTTGACTTCACGGTTGTTTATTACTGATACCGATACTCAAATAGATAACTCACAAGATAAATTTCAATTAAGAACTTTTAGACCAAATTTTGTGCATCACAACTATGTAGATAAACATATCCTTATATTTGTTAAGGGGATTCAAGAGTAATCTTACTATATGTGCTCCCCCTGGGCATCAGTATGCCTAGTTAGAAGTGGAATTGTCATCATTGATGGATGATGACTTGGTTTCAAAATGTCCTTTTCCTTCTGTTCCTTCATCCTTCTTGATCCATGTCTTTTTCATTTCATCTCTTATTTCTTCAGTTGTCTTCTTTCCTTTCAGATCATTTTTCTCCTTTTTCTTGCTAAACTAATTCTTGTCTGCAGACTGGTGTAGGATCGACTTTTGCATTCTTTGGCTAGGTGGCCGATCTTATGGCAATTAAAGCATGCCATACCAGGTGTCCTCCATGGTCCTGGATTGTTTTTCTGACCTTTCCTCATTCTACATGTTTCAACAACATGACCAAAATTACCACACATGGAATAGGTGGCATTCACCTGATTACTCACTAATACATTTCGGGTCAATTTCCGACGGAGGTTTCCAACGGACAAGGAGCATTGTGTGAAAATTTGATTTAAAAAAAAAAAAATGCCCATGTTCGTCGGAATTCCGACAACATCGGGCATTTTATTAAAAAAAAAAAAAAAAGACAACTCATTTTCATTTTGAAAGCAAGTCGCGCCTGCCCCCTCCGTCGGAGCGATCTCTGCACTGCAAGCAAGGGTTTTTGGTTGAAGTTTCCACCTCTAGCTCGCTTTTGTCCACCTTTGGCCTCATCTTTGTTTCCTGGTATGTATGTATGGTGGATTCATTGTTATTCTTGTGCCAATAAAATCTATTAGCTAATCTAAAACAACGACAATCATTGTTATTGGTGGCCTCTCCTGTAAAAAAAACCCTACCATCTCCCACGCTCTCTGCTAATATATCATTTCTGATTAATTAAATCAAATGATGCGAATAGAAAGAACGAGTACTCGAAATTAATTTGTAACAAATAGTTTCAAATTTCATCATTGTTTATTTTTACAGAAATGCTTTTATGTCTTTATATTGGCAGCCTCTAAATCTTCTTTTAGAGGATTCTTCGCTAGGTCATCACGGCCAGATGCCCCAACTGCAACATGTGAATAGAAACCAAGACTGAAGGGATCACTACCCCATCTCGTGAACATTGTTTGGAGAGGATTAGGGACTTGCACACCTCTTGGCTCATAAATACCTGCATATGCCAGCTAATTGGTCAATTCGATAGAACATACATACACAAACATTTAATTTCCAACTTGCTCAAATCAAAACAACACATACCCAATCATTAGTTTACCAAATTCAAAAAACAACAGATACCATAATTTGTTTGACCTAATCGCTCATTTCAAACACCTCTGAAAATTGTGAAGTCTCATAAATTGTGAAGGTAAAAATCAAGAATGGGTATCCCCTATGAAGGATTAATGATCTCTTTGATCATATGAGACGATCTATAATATTATCTAAGATAGGTCCCTTAGATATGGCTGCCACAAATTGAGGATTAAGGAAGAGGATATTTAAAAGCTAGATTTTAGGACTTATTATGGCTACCACGATTTCACATTAGTGTCATTTGAGTCAAATAATGCTACAACTTTCATGAATTTATTGAACATTGCACCAAGAGATTGAGGATAGTTTTATAATTCTTAAGGGAGAATAAGATCTTTGGTAAGCTATTCAAGTGTACTTTCTACAAGGAAAAGGTGAATTATCTACACCTTATGATTTTAGTGGGAGGGATTGTAGTTGATCTAGATAAAAAAAAAGCAATTGTGGGGTTGCCTACACCACATAATGTAACTAAAATCTAGAGCTTCATGGGACTTGCAAGATACTACAATAAGTTTGTATAAGGATTTTCTAAAATTGTAGCACCAATCACTTCACTCCACAGAAAGGGAAAATATTTGAGTGGAGTGAGAAGTGTGACCAAGCTTTCCAATTTTTGAAGAAGCTCATTTCAGATCCTATATTGACTGTAGCCAATCCAAATGGGTAATTCATGGTGATAACAAAATGAATTAAGATAAGGAGTAGGAGGAGTGCTAATGCAAAATGGGCAAGTGGTTGCTTATTAGTCTAGTCCAAGTTGAAATAATATAAGTTAAACTTTGCATCCCATGACCTAGAGTTATTAGCCATAGTTCATGTGCTTTAGATGTGGAGGCACTATCTTTTGGGTAAGCCTTTTGAATTGAAGATGGACGACCTAGGCCTTAAATATATATTTACTCAACCTAATCTCAATGCTCACAAAAATAGATGGATATAGTTTCTTATTGAAAATAAATTTGGGATTGAATACATTAAGGAGATGAAACATAGATAAATAGATGTTCTTAGAAGAAGAAGGCATCTAGCAGCCATGATTACTACAAGGTCTAATTTGAAAAAGTGGCTCATAATCTTCAAAGAGATTATTCCATGATGGAGAAAGATGTAGAGAAAAACCCCTTGGACCATCGATTTAATAGATATTTATTTAAGTTGGATGGATTATTAAGATACCAAGGGAGAATGTACATTCTAAACTTAGGGATTTGAGGAAGTTGATCTTAGAGGAGGTCCACAACACACCATGGTAGAAAAATTGAGATCTTTATATTTTTAGCCAAGACTCGAGAAGGATGAGATTGAATTTGTAGCTTGATGATTGGAGTGCAAACATGATTACTACGAGGAGATGAAACATAGAAAAATAGATGCCCTTAGTAGAAGAAGGCATCTAGCAGCCATTATTATTAAAAGGTCTAATTTGAGAAATTGGTTCATAATTTTCAAAGATATTATTCCATAATGGAGAAAGATGTAGAGAAAAACCCCTTGCACCATCGATTCAATAGATATTTGTTTTAGTTAGATGGATTATTAAGATACCAAGGGAGAATGTACATTCTAAACTTAGGGATTTGAGGAGGTTGATGTTAGAGGAGATCCACAGCACACCTTATTCAAGGTGCCTAGGACTAGCCAAGATGGTAGGAAAATTGAGATCTTTATATTTTTAGCCAAGAATCGAGAAGGATGAGATTGAATTTGTAGCTTGATGATTGGAGTGCAAACAAGCCAAGACTAAGCATATACACTCAGTAGGGTTTGTATACTCACATGACATACTTAAATATAAATGACAAGTTATTAACATGGATTTTATTTAAGGGTTGCCGATATAAAAGAATAAACATGATGTCATTTTGGTATTTGTGGATAAGTTGACCAAGGTAGCATACTTCACCTAAAGGATTTTTTAGGATGGATTGTTTACGTTAGCTAAGAAGTTTATCTAAGAGACATTTCATTTGAATTGAGTACTTGAGATGATCATATCAAAATGAGATACTCATATAATTTCTAAATTTTGGAAAATATTGAATGAAATATTTGGGATAATATTGAATTTTAGTTTGACATACTACCCACAGACAAATTGACAAACAAAGATAGTGAAGCAAGTAGTCGAAGACCTCCTTAGGATGTATTCCATGGATTAATAGTCTACGTTGGAGGAGTATCTTCCATTGGAAGAGTTTGCATATAATAACTCCTATCATGCATCTTTGGGTATGACACCATTTAAATATCTTTATGGATGAAAGTATTGTACACATATCATTTGGGATATCTAGTTGAAGACAAGATTGGAATTGGTTCAAATATTCTTAGGAGATACATGATGAAATGAGATTAACCAAGGGGTGGTTAAAGGAGGTAGAAAACATATAGAAGAGTTGTGCACGTAAGAATGGTACTTTCAAAACAAAGTCTTTTTGAGGGTTAAACCTCATAAGAGTTCTATATCATTGGGAAAATTAGCCAAACTAGTACCTAGAATTGTAGGTCTATTTGATGTGTCAGAAGTAATAACTGTGGTTACATATATACTTTATCTACTGTGGTCTATTTGATGTGTCAAAAGTAATAACTGTGGTTACATATATACATCTACACACATCCTATTCTAAACTAACCAAAAAAGTAGAAATCTCATGATGATAGAAATACGTTACAGTAACCATAGATATTCATGTAGACATGCTAGAAACGCATCATGTTAATGTTTGTAGCTTTAGTCGAATGATCATTTAGAATACTAGTGAGTCACTATTTTGGAGTTGATTTCCATTCACTTGCTTACTCTCCACCATACATTGGAGTTTGTAAAGCTTTAAACCTCCTTCTATTTGTTTGCAAAGATCAAGGAGTGGTTTTTGACCCTGCCCATGGGTTTTGAGGTTGCAAAGATCAATTAATGATCTTTTAGGCAAAGTAGTAACACCCAGCTGGTTGTCACAGTCAATTATGACTGATTTTTACACTTTTGTTGAAGTTGTTTATGCTATCTTCCTCTTCCAAATAGCAGGTATGAAGGACAACAAGCATCCAAAGATAGGGCATTAATAAAGAGCACAAATCAGACCTTTGGGAAAGAGTTTAGACAGTGTAAAGTGTAGGTCCAAAGTGAAAAACCAATGAAAGGGCAAAAATGCAGTCATAATTAACTTGACAGTGAACAACTTATTGTTTTGTAATTGCCAATGCCTTTTTGTGCAGGGCTAATGTGATTCTCTTGTGTCTCTAATGATAGACATGTTCTCATGTTCTAGAATGTAATTGGTTTTCATACTAAAGATGTGTTTGTAGAAAGCAAGAAAGGAAAAGTTGTCAATGTTGCATACTCCTTATGAGCAACTTTTGTAAACCTTGTTCTCTAACCCTTGGAAGGTGTAAAACCATCTTTTCATGGCCTAATTAGCTTAGAATACTAAAAAATGTCTCTCAGAAAGTCTGCAATAGGCAAACTTTGAGTAAGAATTTGCAAACACAATGCTCAGAAATTCACACAATCAGCTACATTAAATACGTTCTCTATTAAGTTCAATGTTTTAAGATGAAAAAGAAGAGTTAAATGGTTTTGGTTCAATTTGCAATTTTTGTGAAGCTTTTGCACTGAAGTTTCCATAGCCTGATTTTTTTGCCTGTGAAGAAAGACCATGTCAGATAATATCAGCAAAGAACAAAATAAGGAGACAATTGCTAGATTATGGTCTAACTTGAAAAGAAAAGGTGATGGGAAATGTTATTGTCCCTGCAAAATTTGCAAGGGCTTAAAGACTAGAAGAATTCTAATCAAAACAACTAAGAAACATTGTAGGCAGCATGGTCACATTGAAGGGGGATATGATTATCATCCACTGGTAAGTTGTTCATTATATCGTTTTAACAATTTATATACATAAGAAATCACTTGATAATGAGATCATGATCACGGTTTATTTATGTATATCAATTTTATATAGGTGGAGCACCCTAGAGCACATGGTATGGATCAACAAAACCCCGAGAATATGGTTTTGGAAGTGGAGGAACATGGAGGTGTGAATATCAAAGCTGAAGATAATGATCCCATGGAAGATGATGATCATGCACTAGAAAACACAATTGAAGATGATGGTACAAATACATTGATCCATGACACATTTAGTACTGGCACAGCTGATCATGATGATCAGGATGACCTTGATGTTCATGATTTACCTCTTCTTGAGAAGGCATATGAGCCCCTTTACAAAGGTTCCCAAACTACTCTTCTCTCTGTTGCATTGTTGTTGGTGAACTTGAAGGTTATGAATGGTTTATCCAACATAACAATCTCTCGTATGTTAAGGTGTGTCATGCATGTCATTACAATTAATAAATGGTGAATCATGTACCATTAATATTCTTTATATTAAAACTTCAAACTTTTTTTTTTGCTGTAGATTGATAGGTGAGTTTTTCTTACCACCATCAAATATTCTACCTTGCTCATACCGAGAATTATCTGCCATTATGAAAGATATTGGAATGGAGTATCAAACAATAGATGCTTGTCCCAATGATCATATTATATATCATAAACAACATGAATTTGGAATAGAATGCCCTGAATGTCATATCAGTAGATATCGAACAGATCAAATAACAAAAAAGGTGCCTCGCAAGGTTCTTCGTTATATTCCCATTATTCCACGTATGCAACGATTATTCAGGTGCACTAGCTTGGCACAATTTATGGATTACCATGCACGCAATAGAAGTCGAGATGACATTATTCGAATGCCTGTGGATGGTTCAACATTTATGGACATAGAGGAAAAGTGGCCACACTTTAAAGAAGAACCTCGTAATCTCAGGCTTTCATTGGCAGCGAACGGTGTCAATCCATTTGGAGAGTTGAGATTTGTTTACTCGGTGTGGCCTATTTTTGTTATCAACAATAATATTCCTCCATAGACGTCAGTAAAGAGGGAGCACATAATGTTGGCAATGATTGTTCCAGGTATTTTATCATTTAATAGTCATCTACATTTAATTATAAATATTGCAGTAAAATGGTCATAATAATTATGTAATGTTTTTGTTCATTCCACTAGGCAAGTACCAAGTTAAAGATATGAATGTATATATTGAGCCTCTTATCGATGAGTTGTTGGAGTTATGGAATGGTGTGATCATGTATGACATCTCTATACCAATAGGACAAAGAAAATTTCAATTCCATGCAATGCTTGTATGGACAATACATGATGCCCCAGGGCTAACACATTTTTGTGGTACGTTACAATGTTCAAGTTGCGCATGATAATTATAATTATAAAAATTAATAGATTTAATATAATTATACACTATCTTGTAGGTCTTCAAACAAAGGGAAAATTTGTGATGCTCTGCAAAAAGGATTAGAAAATCTGTTTGATGGCAACACACACAAGAGCACGAGAAACAAACATTAGTGTTAGCAACAAAAGATTATCCTAAACAGGCATATCAAGAGAGATATTAAGCATGAAATAGAAAGCATATAAACATAGAATAAAATAGCTAATCAAGATGCTCATAGTTGCTCCTCCCTTGTTCCTCTCCTCTCCAAGTCCCAAATGAGTGTAGCTCTCAGCTTTTAGCACTAGCCATGGATGCCATATGGAGATTCAAGATGGTTGAATATGATAAACAAATGTTATGCAAGTGTAGATAGTGATGCTATGAAAAAGCTCTATGCTAATACCAGTATAACAACAATACTCTAATGCTTCTTTTTGCTTGAGGAGAAGGGTTCTATTTATAGAAGAAATGGGGAAATGAAGGGTTAAGATTGAGTAATCTTAACAAGGGTTAGGATTGAAAGATATTCAATCCATGTGAGACTTTCAACCCAATCCCATGTTGACAAGTGTCACCATGAGGAGGCTTGAGAGGAGAGATAAGGAGCATTAAATGCTTGAGGGGACATGATGGTTACCCTAGTCAAAGAAATAAATGCTTTGAAGAGACACATGGGTTACATGAGGGTTAAGTTAGGGGTCAAAGTCCTTAACCATGGGTGCAAGTGGAATTAACCATTAATGGTCATGTAAGAGCCATAAGTGGTTTGGAAGACTTTAGAGGTTAATTTGTTGAACACACAAAGCATTAATTTCTTTTCAAAGACTTTGGAGTCTTTGAGAAGTGACTCCAATTTGCTTAGGAATGTGACAATATTTAGGGGATGGATTAGGTTAATTAGGAAAGGTTTAGAAGAATCTAGAAAGGGTTTAGGCATGCAAGTGGATTTTGTAGGAAAATGCAAGTGCGAGGAATTTTGGTATTTTCAATTAAAATAAAATCATTTATTTCAATTAAATGGTGCAATTTGCATTTGGATAAATATGCAAATAAATATTAATTTATTTAAATGAGAAAAAGGAAGATAAAGCATTAAAATGCTTGAAGACTTTGCGGGAAACCATTAAAGGCTTGAAGACTTTAAGGAAAACCATTAAAAGACTTTAAGGGAAGCCATTAAGTTTGAAGACTTTAAGGCCATCAAGTTTGAAGACTTTAAAGCCATCAAGTTTGAATACTTTAAGGGAAACCATTAAAGGTTTCAAGTGGGTGAAGATAAATAGGATTTTAAATAAATAATTTATTTAAAATAGTTGTGCAACTTGCTTTTGTAAGAAAATACAAGTGGGTGGAGGATAAAGGTGATTTAAATAAATGATTTATTTAAAATAATTGTGCAACTTGCATTTGTAGGAAAATGCAAGTGGGTGGAGGATAAAGGTGATTTAAATAAATGATTTATTTAAAATAATTGTGCAACTTGCATTGTAGGAAAATACAAGTGGGTGGAGGATAAAGGTGATTTAAATAAATGATTTATTTAAAATAGTTGTGCAACTTGCATTTGTAGGAAAATGCAAGTGAGTAGAGGATAAAGGTGATTTAAATAAATGTTAATTTATTTAAATGTGAGAGGTGGGATTTTGGGGGAATTTAAATAAATATTAATTTATTTAAATGTGAGAGAATATTTAATTAAATAAATATGATTTATTTATTTAATTAATGGTTTGAATTTGGTTAAGTGAATTAAATCAAATAAATTGAATAATTTATTTAATTAATAGGAGAAGAGGGTTAAGATGAATTAATTAAATATTAATTTAATTAATTATTAATTAATGGTTAAATAATCAAATAAATATTAAATATTCATTTAATTAAGTGGACAGATTTATGTGACTACATTTGCCCCTCTTTGAGACGGTGCGGTTTTATCACGTCGTTTCAAAGAAAGAAAAATAGGTGTGAAGAAATGCCCCATAAAATGTAAATTTAATGGGTGGTATGCCCCCTCGAGAGATGGGCCGAATTTTTTTTTTGAAAAATCGGGCGATCTCTCGAAAAAGAATGAAAAGTGGAGGGGAGGTAGAATAGAAGAAATTAGAACTAAGGATGAAAGAATGGGAGAAAATGGAGTGAATATGAAGAAACAACAAGCCAACGAGTACCCTGAGGTCATGCAAGAGATACATAGCAGATGTAGTGTGGGGTTTGGATTGATGCTGTACAATTGATCAAAATTGGTTAGACAATCTGGTGCAATCGGTTTAATTGCCCCGGTCAAGTCAAAGTGTGACAGTTGATGTCAGTTGGTCGCTTGGACATGATAAAGTCTGAGTAAGTGAATCAAAGTGACTTGATGTGACTTAGACAATTGATGTAATTGCCCGATGAAGTCAAGATATATGAAGCAAAATACTCGTTGAGACTTAGACAATTGATGTAATTGTCCATTGGATTGTGTTTGATTGGTTGATCAATTGATAGTGTGTGCGTGGGATGGATGATTGTGGTGAATCATGGCAGCCTTGTTGAGACTAGGTCATTGTGATAAATGTCTGATGTAGTCTAGGATTACCATAATCGATTACCTGTTGAGACCCGAAGATACTTGATCAGAGTATCTGTTGATAGTCTAGGTGTGTGAGAGTCGATGTATCTGCGTAGACAGAGTAACTGGCTTAATTTTGTGGATGAGTGAGGATGGGAAGCGATGAAGGGATTAGGATGATGTTGATGATCAAGATAGGGAGGGTGAGGGGGGATTTAATGTTAGATAGAAGATATGGAGGACTAGGACCGAGTCCTATGGAAGAAGATGAGTAAAATAGAGTATGCATTATTATGACTATGTATGCATGATATGCAGCTATTATGAATGTATGGATGGGTGGAATGCAACGAAATGCAATATATACAGATGAGATGGAATGACTATCCATGGTGCTTTATTTTTCATCATTGAGCTTTAAAATGTTATAAGAAAATACAAGCAACTTGACATAAAGATTCAAGATGACCAGAGTATTTCTTACATGGATTTGATATAGCAAGTTAATACAAGCAACTTGATATAATGGATCAAGTTGACCTGAGTATTGCTTGCAAAACAGATAAGGATTATCTCCTTTCATGCATGACTTGGAACGTCCTTCTTGATCTTAGACTGATCATATCCTGAGACAAGTACATACCGTACTAAGAGATAAAAACCTTTATCCAATTTGGATGATGTAGGAAGGAACCAAAGGAAGAGCATTGTACCTGCAAACAAACAATATATACATAAATAATAAAGAATAGGGATCCTTGGTAATGGTTCATGCTCATATGGTCGAGGTATATGTTGTAGTCAGCAAGCCGTAATGATCTATGATTGTATTTTTGCCTATGATCACATAGCTTAGTGAACTTCCCACGTAGACACCATTATTACATGCCCCTGAACTTCATCGAAATAATGCGTCGAAGATACACAAACAATGCCGTAGGAACCGGATATAAATTACTAGACCATAAATCAACCAAGTATTTGATAGCGTAAACAAAATTTTCTTGTCAAAGAAAATGTCATCTTGTCTTTGTTTTGATAAGGAAGGATGCATCCTTGTTGAAGACAGTTTGCGTGTTTGAAATTGACTGTTTGGTTTGATTGATAAGTGGTCATGTGTTTGGAGTATGTCACAATGTTTGTTTGGGATCTGCTCAAATGGGTATGTATAATGTATTGCCATGTTTTTTTTTTGTTTGATTTTTTGATGTTTTTTGATGTTTTTGGATTTTGAATTGTTTTGACTATTTTTTTGGTATTTTTGTTGAGACATTTTTGAATGTTTTTGTATTTTTGACGAGATATATTTTTTTTGAATGTTTTTGGATTTTTGACGATTGCTTTGAATGAAGAACTTAATGAATCATAAGACAATGTAGAATCCACTTCCATCATCTAGATTTTTTAAGGGTATTGCCCCCAAGTGTAGACATGACTATGAAAAAGTGGGATGCAAGACGCATGAAGTACTATCTTTGATTACAGATCAAATAACAAGCCATGGTTTGGATGGATGGATGTGTGTATTTATGAATGTGATCACAACGAGCCTGAAAGATATTGGAGCCATTGTCTTTATGAGTGGCGCCTGTTTGCCAGGTTTTCACCATCGTACTTACCCAAGGTGCCACCGGAGTGGTTGTTCACCGTTTGGATGCATGATTTTTCTTTACTTTTTTGAATGTTTTTGTATTTTCTTCAGGACATTTTTCTGAATGTTTTTGGTATTTTCTAGTATGCAGGGGAGCCTGATGCTTTGTTCAGCTTAGGTATAAAACCGTTTGAGGTGCATGCTGTTAATTGGATCTGCGAGCGGTTCTCCTTCTGAAGTAGCCAACTGATATACCCCGGACCCGAATACAACAGTGACAACATATGGGCCCAGCCAGTTTGATTCAAACTTGCCCTGATGTTCTCTGTTTGGTTGGTTGCGAGGATTCTCTCGAAGAACAAGATCACCTACCTCAAATGTACGAGGCCTAACTCGGTGATTGTAGCTTCTGCTCATGCGATGCTGATAGGCTTTGAGATGGTTGTATGCAGCTTGTCGCTTCTCATCAAGTAACTCTAAGTCCTGAAGACGGGATACTCTATATGCTTCATCATCGATGAGATTGTGCAAGGAAACCCGTAATGATGGTATCTCGACCTCAATAGGCAAGATAGCTTCTGCACCATAGACCAATGAATAAGGAGTTGCACCTGTAGGGGTTTGAATGCTAGTTCGATATGCTCATAGCGCTGGATTCAATTGAACATGCCAATCATAGCCGGCATCATTGATTGTCTTCTTTAGGATCTCAATATGTTTTTATTGGATGCTTCAACCTGACCATTGCCTTGTGGGTAATAGGGAGTGGAAAAGCGACGTTGGATATGAAATTTCTCACAAAGTTCGCGGACATCCTGATTTTTGAAAGGAAGACCGTTATCTGTGATGATGGACATGGGTACACCATACCGACAAATGATGTAATTGAGGATGAATGAGGCGATCTGCTTACCGGTGACTTGGGTAAGTGGAACAGCTTCTATCCACTTTGTGAAATATTCGGTGGCGGTAATAATGAATTTATGGCCATTGGATGAAGATGAATGGATTTTACCCACAAGGTCAAGGCCCCATTGACAGAAAGGCCATGGTGTTGTGATTGGTTGCAGTTCCTGGGCTGGTGCATGTATCAGGTCGCCATGAACTTGACATTTCTTGCATTTTCTGACAAAGTAGTAGGAATCTTTTTCCATAGATGGCCAATAATATCTAGCTCGCATGAGTTTCTTGGCTAGTGATGGACCACTTGAATGAGTCCTGCAAATTCCTTCATGTACCTCTTCCAAAGCCTTTGTTATCTCATCTTGTTCCAGACATCGAAGGAGAGTACCATCAAGACCGCGTCGGTATAGGGTTTCGACAATAATGGTATATCGAGCAGTTTGGCGAATAAAGGTTTTACGTTGGTTATTTGATTGGTTGGGAGGAAGGGTGTGATCGCGGAGATAGGTGTAGAACTCACCGTACCATGGGGATTCATAACCGACAAGGCAACATATCATCTCAGATTCAGGGATATCATAAGTGGGGATCCAAAGCTGTTCTACCAAGAACTCGTAGCGTGTTGAATTCTGTGGAAGATCTAGTAGAGATGCGATGGTAGCCATGGCGTCAGCAGCTCAATTCTGATCTCTTGGTATCTGCTCAAAAGTGATAGTAGTAAATGATGCCTTTAGATTGTCCACCATTTGCTTATATGGCATGAGTTTATCATCCTTGGTCTGATATTCATCTGTTGCTTGTCGAATGACCAGTTGTGAGTCGCCATATACTTGCAGTTCTTGTAATTTCCATTGTACGGCTAACCTGAGTCCTGTGATCAAGGCCTCATATTCTGCTATGTTGTTTGTGCATGGGAATGTGAGCCTGTAAGACTTTGGGATGCTATCACCTTGGGGTGTGATAAACAGAATACCTACCCCCGAGCCGTGCCTAGTGTATGAACCATCAAAATATAGTTTCCATGGTTGTGCTGTTGTGATCATGAATATCTCTTCATCTGGAAAATTGGAAATAAGAGGATGATTGCCTGTGAGTGGTGCATCGGCCAACTGATCTGCAATAACCTGACCTTTGATAGCTTTACGGTCTATGTACTCAATGTCAAATTCACTTAGAATCATCACCCATTTGGCCAAGCGGCCTATCAATGCTGCTTTGTTAAGTAAATACTTGAGTGGATCAATCTTTGCAATGAGTTGTACCTTGTGTGTTAACAGATAGTGCCTTAGTTTAGTGGCTGCTAAGATTATTGCTAGGCAAGCTCGCTCAATAGGCGTGTAATTGAGTTCATAGCCCACCAGTGTGCGAGAGATGTAGTAAACAACACACTCTTTTCCTTTTGCATTATGTTGTGCCAGTAGTACACCCAATGCTGTACTGGTTGTTGAGATATAGAGTAACAACGGTCTACTTGGATCTAGTGGGATCAGCAATGGTGGATTCATGAGATAGTTTTTAAGTGTCTGAAATGCTTGCTGGCATCGGGCATCCCACTGAAAGCGAATGTTCTTGTGTAGCAGGTGTGTAAATGGGTGACACTTATTAGCCAGTTGTGCAATGAATCTTCGGATGGATTGAAGCCATCCTTGTAGTGTCCTTAGTTGGCTGATATTCTTTGGTGGTGGCATATCCATGATTGCCTTAACCTTTGCTGGATCGACCTCAATACCTTTGCTTGAGACAATGTATCCTAGAAGTTTCCCAGAGGTTACTCCAAAGACACATTTCTTTGGGTTGAGTCGAACATGGTATTGTTCCAGTCTATCAAAGATTTTATCTAAGATGTGGAGATGCCCTTCTCTGGTGAGTGATTTTGCTAGTAAGTCATCCACATAATCTTCCATCATAGTATGCATCATGTCATGGAAGATGGTGGTCATTGCTCTTTGATAGGTTGCTCCTGCATTCTTGAGACCAAAAGGCATTACATTCCAGCAATATGTGCCCCATGGACATGTGAAGGTTGTCTTATGTTGGTCCTCTGGTGCGATCTTTATTTGATTGTATCCTAAAAAGCCATCCATGAGTGAAAGCATGGCATGTCCTGCTGTCAGATCCACTATGATGTCGATATTTGGTAGGGGGAAGTCATCCTTAGGACATGCCTTATTCAGATCTCTAAAGTCAGTACAAATGCGGATGCCCCCTTTTGGTTTGCCGACAGGAACAATGTTGGATATCCATTCAGCATAATCAATTGGTCTAATGAAACCAACATCTAGGAGTTTCTTGAGTTCTGTTTTGACTAGTACTGCAATTTGGGGATGTATCTTACGAAGCTTCTGCTTGACAGGTTTGGCTCCTTCTGCTACGGTGAGGTGATGCATAACTAAATTAGGATCAAGCACAGGCATGTCTGCATATGACCATGGAAAGTTGATCTGACGCTTTTGGAAGAACTCTATAAATTTAGGTTGTTCCTCTAGAGTGAGAAAAGATGCCAGATGTATGAGATGAGGATTTTCAGGAGTCTCCACATTGTATTCTTTGGTTTCCTCGATGAAAATTGTTGATCGTTCCTGTTGTGTACTAGCAGGGAGAATGTCAAACCCTTCATCCTCAGGTGCCTCAGAGAGGTTTTCACCATTGGATACGCTCTTTCTTTTTACTTTTGTTGGATCAAACAGTGCCACAGTGTGGTTTTCACTAGAAGATCCATGTTTTAATGTTATATTTTTGTAGCTGAAAGGTTTGGCATCCGCCCCGAAGTATGCTGCGCTATTAAGTTCAATGGCGAATCCAGCTTTGTGATCCCCGCTTGGTAGGTTATCCCTTAATTGTAAAAAGTCAATGATAGCCTCATCGTTTTGGAAGAAGTCAAGACATGGGGGATTTGGTTGGTTCCATTCAATGAGTTCAGGGTGGATAATGGGCATTACTTCATCGATTAGGTTAAGTGTGTTAGATGTATCAGTGAGGGTTAAGACATTATGGTGAAGGTTGTTAATGGTACTCTCCCTGTCAGAATCAAGCGTAGGATGAAACGTAGGGTCTGTGGAAGACGTTTCCAGCTCAGGAACCCAAGTGGTCTTTATCTGTGCTTCTCCGTAAACAGGGATATCTTTGCATGGTGGAGGTGGTGATGTGTCTTCCTCATCTGAAGTGTTAAGTTGTACAGAATCAAATTCCCACTCATGTGAGTCAGTCTCTGAATCACTTTCCAGCATCCGATTACTATACCATACTGGGATGTCCTTTGAGTTAAATACCGTAGGTGTGATTGGTTGATGTACCTTTGTAATGATCGGTGCTGCAGGGCGATTGAGGGGGATTAAGGAATCTGTTATAGGGAGTATTGATAATATTGATTCCGTTGCTTCTGCTGGGACTGCTGGTGTTATAGATGCTGCTGCGGGTGCTGATACAGTTACTGCTGCTAATGGTGCGACTGATGAGATGACGAGTTCGTTTGATGGGATGAGTGGCATTGGTGATAGTTGTGTTGGGGTTTTGAGCCTCAGTGGGGCTGTTGGGATGGTGCTTGAGGGTGCTTTGATTATGAAAGGTGCCCGCTTTGCAATAGGTGGACAAAATGGTTTGTTGGGTTTTCCTTTGAACTTGAGTTTAGGAAAGATCTCTTTTTCAAAGCCGAGGCCTATATTACCTTTGGGCTTGAATTCCGGCAGCAGGGGTTCATGTCGTCCTTGTTTGCAATATCCCAAAGCACTCTGACCATCATACCCCATTCTTTGCATAATGAGGAGACCTTTGCCATACTGATCCGTAGGAAGTTTAACTTGTGGTAGATCAGTGGTGATGGGATCTTTATAGATCCAGTCCGCCAAGTCCTTATCTGGGGTTTCTTCTTCTTGACTCTTTCCAAGGATGAAAGGCATCAAAGCACATGTTGGTGTGATTAGTGGTTGCTGGAGTAACTGTTGTGGTTTACCATGTGTTCAAGGAGAAGTGGGCATTTGTTCCACACAAAAGAGTTGACTCAAGTTGTATTCCCCAGGACCTTCCTCTGCTAGTTTCATCTTAAGCTTTTCTTGCTTTGGTATAGTGGTGTTTGAACTGGCAAGAGAGGCTGGACTTATATATGATGTGGAGGAAATGGCTTCTCTACTATTAGAAATAGTAATCTCTGGTTGATGGCTGATATTATGGCAAAATGCAAAGGGGTTTGCATCGCCCATAATTGTGATCTCTACACCGTTATGTGGGAACTTGATACATTGATGGTAGGTAGATGGAACGGCTTGCATGGCATGTATCCAAGGTCTCCCTAATAATAGATTGTATGGCAGAGGAAGGTCCAGAACCTGACAGATGATGTGCTTTACCACAGGGCCCATGCGGATTGGTAGTACCATAGCTCCTTTGGATGAACGCTCTGCATCGTCATAGGCTTTGATTGTGATCTTCTTACGAGGATCCACTGATTCTACTGCATAGCCCAATGCTGTGACCAACTATAGTGTACAAATGTTCAGGCCTGCTCCATTATCTATCAAGACTCGCTTGATCCTATGCTGGTTAATAAATCCTTCGATGTGGAGTGAGGCATTATGAGGTTGCTGGAAGGAAGAGTTGTCACTTTCAGAAAAAGTGAGACAAGGTGAGGACTTTAGATTTCCAACCATGGCTTGAAATTGGTTTGTATTCAGATTTGTAGGGACTGACGCCTCTTAGAGTGCTTGATCCAAGATATTTTTATGAGATGGCGATAGACGCAAAAGTTCTAAAATGGATATAAGTGCAGGGGTTTTGTCTAATTGTTCCACAAGATTGTACTGCTTTGGGATGGAGGTGGTGCCTTGTGGAGCTGCCTTTATGGTAACTTTGCCGCGGCGTGTAACAACATTGCAATTTGAGTTGGGATTTTTGAAGGTTATAGTTGCAACTTGTTCATTGGCATCATACAGATGATTTACAGTGTAATTATATGCAGCCTGTGTATAATCAGTGGTATCAGTGCCTCGCCTAGAAGTGGAAGGACCCCTTTGATCTTGTGATGGAAGTGGATTTTTGAACATCAGATGATCATTATTGGTTGTTTTTGGGTCATGTCCTTCAATTTCAATTTCTCCTCGGTCAATAAGATCCTGAATAAGATCTTTTAATCGGTGACAATCACTTGTCTTGTGCCCTCTTCCTTGATGGAATTCACAGTGTTCAGTATCTCTCCACCATGCTGGTTTGACTTGAGGCTCATAGTTTGATAGCTTAGGCAGAGTGACCAAATTTTGAGAAATGAGTTGTCGCAATACTATTTCAATGGGTTCCCCTAAGGGAGTGTATGCGTGTTTCTATTTTTGCTGACGAGGTCTAGGTTCATCGTGAGATGTGATGCGACCTTGATTAGAAGGAACATTTGTGTTGTTTTGAGGTGGAGGATTTTGTCCTGCAAACTGAACCACAGGTTGTGCGTTTTGGATAGTCCTGGCATCCACAACTCCATCGTTGACAATATTCTTGTTTTTATTCCAGAAGCTTGGTTTATCACTATTGAAGCGCGGGCGAGGACCATCTTTTGGTTCATTAAAGATTTTGATGAGTCCTTTCTTGATGAGTGCCCATTCACATTTTAAACCCTTGGTGATCATATCATTAAAAGAGTCTGTGTCTTTGACATCCAGGTGAAATTCCATTTCTTCATTTAAGTTGGAAATGAATATTTCCACTAGTTCTCGTTCAGGTAACTGAAGAGAACGTCTGCTAGACATTTGACGCCATCTTTGCAGGAATACTGAGAATTGCTCACCTGGTTTTTGTTTGGTGTTGCATAGATCAGCCATGGTGACATCGTGTTCAATGCTATGAGAGTAATGAGCTAGGAACTTCTGGATGAGTTCCTCAAATGTTCTAATGCCACCTGGTAGTCGGGAAAACCATGATGTGGTTGTTCCTCCCAAGCTTTGGGAAAAAAGGCGCATTAGGTAGGTGTCTTCATATGCCACTTCAAGACAAGCGGAATGAAATTCTCTGACATGATCACGAGGATCTCCCTTTCCTCTATATTTTTTGAATTTGGGTGTTTCGAATCCTCGAGGAAATGGTGGCATGTAAAGATTTCTATCAAAAGGATAGGGACAGATGTCATTGAGTGAGAATTGGTTAGTCTTGACACCACTATGAAGCTGTTGGGCGAGATTCTCCACTTGTTGCCGCAACATCTCCATTTCATTTGGAGGAGGAGGTGGTGGGCTACCTCGAGGAATGTTATATTTGATGGGATCTCTACCTCTTTCCTCTTCATGGCGACTTTGTCTTTCTGATGCTTGTCTTAATTGGGCAAGATCAAAGTCAGAGGGGAGTTTTGCTCCTTCTTGAGCGAGTCTTAAGAAGTGAGCATCCGCATTGCTCCTGAGTATTTCGTCAAAAAGTCTTTTAAAGAGAGGGTTATGCTGAGCCCTTTCTATTGTTGCAGGAGTGGGAGTACTTGGGTTTTCGTCATCTGCATTTCCTCCAAGTGCTTCTTGAAATTCATTGAGATTTTCCTCTTCTTCTTCTTCCCTTTCTATTTCTCGTTGCCTGGACTGTGATCGGGTTTGAGCCATTTTGCTTGTAAGCTTTTTGTTGAAGTTGTGTGAAAATGATGATGAGTTTTTTTTGAAATGAGAGATTGATGGTTGGTGAATTGTGTTGCACGTGGATCTCTAGCACCTTTAAGGTGGATGTAACCGAAATTCCTTCTTTGAATTGCTTGTTTGTTTGATAAGTTTTGATGTGATAAGGTGTAGAGAAATCTGAGATGTGTTACAGATTTAACTACCTAGTAATGAGAGGATTCACTCATGAACTAGTTTTAACCTGCGTAGATGTGTCTCTTAGGATGAGCTTATCCTAGATGTAGAAACAATCTAAAAAGTGATGGGATGTGTTTGATTTCAAGCAATATCTAAAAGAGAACTTGGGACAAGAACCTCTTAATGTTTTGAGAGTTGGGACGGATTGATGATGAAGTGATGATGTATGAGTGAGATGATGGATGAAAATGTTTTCAACTTCAATAAAAACTTTGCATCACAAATGGGACAAACTCTATCTCTTCCCTTTCGGGTGTTGGTGGTATTTCTCGAGCTGTGTTGTATGTGATACAGACGTTTGGAAAAAAGTTGGGATTAATCTTACCTCCTTGGTTTTTGTGATAACTTAGAGCTCTATATTGCATAAAAGCTCTGCGGTTCAATGATTCAGAATCAAATTCGTTTGTTTTTCCTTGAAGGTAGAGACGCATGTGACGCAGAAAGACTCTATGTGAGACAAAGATTTGTCTATTTATATAGAAGAATTTCCTCCTTTTGATCAAAGCCTTTGAGCTCAATGGTCTTCTTTTCAAGTTGATATTTTGATGATGCTTCTTCTTTTGCAAGATGTGAAGAATGGTCATAAAATTTGACTTTTTGTTGTTTGTACCTTGTTTTTGATGTTTTTGGTTGTTTTGACAAATGTTTGGTTGGATGAATACTTTGTTTTTAGGAAGTGATTTTGTGATTTTTCTTTGACAAGAAAACAAAGCAAGCACACAAACACAAGAATGTTGCCTAAAAGGCACAAATGAGTATGGGTCTAGATCAACCCAATCTTTGGACTTGTATATGAACTTTCCTTTAGATGTATTTTAAGGTGTATTTCCAAAGCCCAATGTCGGCTCAATTTGCACTTGGTCTTTAAAACGAACACACTTCAAACACTTTTTATCTCTAAGGTCAAATGGCCAGTTGTGATAAATTTAGCCCACATCTTGATATTTCTTCGACTTTGGTACTACATACCTTATGAATCCCGTCGTGGTAGGTAAGGATGTAATATACTAATTCTTGCACGAGCATAACAAATAGATGATCCCTATGATGGGGGAGTCACCACTTTTATCAAACCACAAGTGACTTTTCAAAAAGCTATGTTTCTACTCAAGGAAATATGTATGGTGAGTATCTTGGGAGCAAAACCATCTATGCTCTTGCACTAAATTATATCGCAAATATCTTCAATCAATAGAATGGGTGGGCTACTACTAAAAGGTGTTTAGTCATGTTCGATGTTTTTGGACATAAGTTCATTCTGCAGTGACTCACTTAAGAGCCTTGTAACTGGTGGTGGGGCCCATTTGTTCTTTCGGCCAGTTACACTGTAGGTGTGTATGGTGAAAATGGATAACAATAATAACAATATTGAAAGGCTAAATGAATTCAACCACAAAACCCTAGCCTAACAATCAACAAAGATCCACCATAACATATGAAGATTACCTAAGACAATGCAAATCACATGAAATCACAAAGATTATACCATCACATGTCCAATAGGGTTTTGATCTCCATTCTTCCTATCTCCATTGATCTTGCTTGATATATTTGCTCTCAGATTTTACATGCACAAGAGCTCAACAAAGAACGGAATGTGGTTGCAAGTAGGATCGTAGTGTAGTCAAGTCCTCCAAATTGTCGATTAGGGTTTGATAATGAAGAAGGCATCTCCTTAAATAGAAGACACAATAAGAAATGGAGGGATAAGATTGAGAGGTGTAAAAAGGAGGTCGGCTAGGATTAGAGGGTAGGTAGAAGAAATAATAAAATAATGAAAGGGGTAGGTAGTGTAGGAATTAAGAGATGAATGACATGTGTCATGGGTAGAAAAAGCTAATGAATTAATTAAATAAATAAAAATTTATTTAATTAATAGAAGAAATGGGATAATTAAATAAATAAAATATTTATTTAATTTAGGAAAAGGATAATTTAAATAAATAAATGTATTTATTTAAATGAGAAATAAGGCTAGAAGAGGATAAATGAATTAATTAAATAAATAAAGATTTATTTAATTAATAGAAGAATTAGGCTTAGATAATTAAATAAATAAAATATTTATTTAATTAGACATGACAGTTTTAGGTGTCTACATTTTGCCCCTCTTTGAGACAATGCGACTTGTCGCGTTGTTTCAAAGAAGATAAGATGAACTGATACAGAGTTGCCCCAGAATGGGAATGATATGCCCCCTCGAGAGATTGGATGAAAATGTCTGAAAAGATTGCAGACAATCTCTCGATAAGAAAGAAAGGCTAGAATGGATTGACCGAATAAAGTGACAGAGTCACGGGATGAAGAAGACTGACTCAGGAAATGAAGGCTAAGGCTAGGATAGGCTATAAGATAGACCACGGGAAAAAGACATCCTCATTGTCATCTACACCCTCACGAGATCACAGTGCAGAGCGAGAAAAAGAGCAGCAGCAGTCAGCAGCGATGGCTTTCGTACACAGATTCGACCGCGTTCGCCGATTTCAGAGACCAGCAGAGGCAGGAGAGCTGGTAAGTAGCACCAAACCTCCTTGTACTTTGACGCATTTGCTTTTGTCATCAATGCATGTCGAATAGAGCAATAAATGTGCCTAGGAATAGTGTACAAAAAAATTGCAAAAACGTGAAATCGCGTCTGCGTCGGTGCCAGGCGCGTCTGTGTCGGACAAGCGCGTCTATGTCGGTGCTAGGCACGTCTGTGTCTGGAACCGCGTTTGTGTTGAATGCGGGCGCGTCTACGTCTTTCAGGGGCGTTTATGTTGCAAAGTCGCGTTTGTGACAAATGTAGGCACATTTATGTCAAACAGGCACGTCTGTGTTGTTTAGGCGCGCTTGTGCAGTCAATAGGCGCGTTTGTGAGTTAGAAACACGTTTATGTCTGAAAATGCAAGGTTTTTTGGTCTTCTAGGTCAAATCGGCAGTTCTGTGATGAACATACGCTGTCGATTGGATAAGCTGCTGAGAGGATACACTCAAGCAGGTCCTCTAGGAAGACTAGGATAGATCAAGGCACTTTGTGATGAACAGGGAGCACCAAGATAGAGTACTTTGTGATGAACAGGGAGTACCCAAAGTATGAGCAGCACTTTGTGATGAACAGGGAGTGCAAAATGTGAGTAACACTTTGTGATGAACAGGGAATGTCACACACGTAGTACTTTGTGATGAACAGGGAGTACCACTAGGATAAATAGCAACACTTTGTGATGAAGAGTGAGTGCCACTAGGGTAGATAGCCATATGCATTTAGATAGCGAGTAGCATTTTGTGATGAACAGTGAATGCCACCATGACTGACATGATTGATTTGTTTGACTGCAGGAGTATTTGCCTATGCTAGAGTCACGGGAGAGATTCCCATCCACATAGAGGTTGCGACCGGAGTTGTCTTTTCAAGATAGAGCTGCCATCGAGGAGATGGGTTTGAGACACGTGCTGTATGTGCCTGAGTTTCGGGCAAACATGGGTTTGCTGACTGCGCTAGCCGAGAGATGGCATTCAGAGACATGCACATTTCATTTGCCGATGGGTGAGATGACAGTCACCCTTGAGGATGTTTATAGGATTCTACATATACCGATCGATGGAGAGCTGATTCCATACGATCGCGACGGAGACAGAGAGGCTTTGAGACGGGTGTTTCAGGATCCCGACCTAGAGATGAGAGTAGGACATGTGGCATGGGATACCATGACTGCGACAGGGTTAGCTTTGCCAGCTGTGATTGGAGGAGCTATCAGTGGGTTCCTATGTCTGGACAGAGTGACACGGGGGTTGGCAGTGGGCTGGGGAGGAGCACTGGAGATATTGGTGACGCAGCACACCAGATATGCTTGGGGACCATGTGTGTTGGCCCACCTATATTATGAGCTTCACCAGTTTGTATACCATGGGTCAGTGGGACTGGGTTGTGGAGTGACACTACTACAGGTTTGGGCATACGAGCATCTACCTATCATGCGGCCGATACACTTCAGAGGGAGAGGTCATGGACGGAGTTTTGTTCATTTGTACGACATGATCACTTCACAGCCTCGGATTGGCAGGTTAGAGCATTGGCGGCGAGTGATAGATGACATTGACGTCGTCATTTGGAGGCCGTATCTGGGATGCGAGGAGTGGGAGGATGACGCAGTGGAGCTGCCTTACACCTTCCGGAGCAGGTATTTGATTGGGCGGACACCCTATATACTGGAGAGGCAGCTGGTGGATAGAGTATGCAGGCAGTATGGCAGGATCCAGAGGATGCCACGAGGCTCGGGTATGTATGCCCGTACAGTTAGGGATCAGGCGCAGTTCGGGCCGTTGTTGTCATATGATCAGGTAGTCACACAGCTGGCAGAGATGGTGCCCCTACCTTGGGATATGTGGCCGGAGATCGAGGACGCCGGGATGGATGCAGAGTATTCAACATATTGGGCCGAGCATCCATTCCCACGGTTGACAGATCCAGGAGAGTTACTGGAGGGCGATGGAGGAGGCGATGATGATGAGGATGGTGGAGGTGATGGAGGCCGAGGTTGACAGAGACGAAGGGGAGTAGTTGGGGAGAGGAGGGTGGCACCTCGGAGAGAGGGTGGACAGGAGGGACAGGCCCAGGTGGTGAGGGGTCGCGGTGGAGTGCCCCTGTAGGTACCAGCAGCACAGGGTCCTAGAGCACAGGGACAGAGACAGGGACAGGTATAGGGACAGGTGCCAGTACAGGCACAAGGACCTAGGCATGTACCGAGACAGGTACCCGTTCAGGCACTAGTATAGGTACAAGGACAGGTACAGGGGCAGGCACCCATAGAGGGAGAGCCACAGGCAGAGGCAGAGGGTGGGGATCCAGAGGAGGATGAGCTGATTGAGCTCAGGGAGATCTACCAGGGCCAGGCAGACGAGATCCAGGAGCTGGAGAGGGAGAGGGACTGACTCAGGATCAAGCTCAGGGATACTGAGCGGGAGAGGGATCAGGCGATTCAGCGCTACACTGAGGTTGAGACAGCGCTGAGGGCAGGGAGGCAGGTGGCGGAGGACACAGGAGCAGGCTACGCATATGTCCTGCGAGCTAGAGAGGAGATTGCCTACTTGAGGGACCTGTATTATGGTGTCGTGCCAGTAGATCAGCGGGCGAGGAGCTTCCATAGACCATCGCGGACAGCGACAGCTACGGGAGGGAGCTGGAGGAGATAGGCATCGAGTGGTGGGGTCATGGGTCCTCCACCACCACCAGATAGGGGGTACAGGCAGGATGATCCTGGAGTGGGTCTTTCTAGGGCTCAGATTCCGTTGAGGCCAGGCGGCTCCGAGGGAGGGAGTTCATCATAGCCATAGAGGGCTCCCTTGTATCAGTATTTGTACCATTTTTTGTATTGTAGACACCTACGGGTGATTGTAGCCATATGATTTTTTGACATCATTGTATCATGACACTTTATATATATATATGAGATGATTCATTTTTGCGGTAGCTATATGCATGTGTACCTATGTGATGATATGTTCTTAGAATGTATGCTTATGATATGGATGCAAATATATATGTAATGCAATATTTTTGTTCTTTTATGTTTTAAAATGTTATGCCAATGCAAATGTAAATGTATGTAATGCATATGAATATGATAATGCAAATGTAAATTGTGCTAACAGGTATTGTGTGCAGGATGTGATGCAGTTGTGGTATCTATATGTATGTATGAAATACTTATATGTGGTAATGCAGGTGCAGCTACATGAAATGCAACTATTTTTGGCGTGTCATTATACTCAGTCATGTGATAGCGGGCTACGCGGACTCAAGAAGGATGGTGAAAGTCAATCAAGAAAGGGGGATGAAAAACAGAAGATATGAAAGTGATAGAGCTTCTTGTGCGTTATCATCATTGAGCTTATTATGGCAAGTAGGTTATGACAATCGAGGCATTTGTTCGGCCCAGAAAGTCATTGTACCCGTTTGCATGGAGATAAGACAGTCACAAATAAGGAATGCCCCAGTTCATACTAGACTCACAGTGTCCTCATATCCTTGGACAAGTCATAGCATTACTGTAGTCACATAAATCTGTCCATTTAATTAAATGAATATTTAGTATTTATTTGATTATTTAACCATCAATTAATAATTAATTAAATTAATATATTTAATTAATTCATCTTAACCCTCTTCTCCTATTAATTAAATAAATTATTCAATTTATTTGATTTAATTCACTTAACCAAATTCAGACCATTAATTAAATAAATAAATCATATTTATTTAATTAAATATTCTCTCACATTTAAATAAATTAATATTTATTTAAATCCCCCAAAATCCCACCTCTCACATTTAAATAAATTAATATTTATTTAAATCCCCCAAAATCCCACCTCTCACATTTAAATAAATAAATCATTTATTTAAATCACCTTTATCCTCCACCCACTTGTATTTTCCTACAAAAGCAAGTTGCACAATTATTTTAAATAAACAATTTATTTAAATCACCTTTATCCTCCACCCACTTGTATTTTCCTACCAAAGCAAGTTGCACAACTATTTTAAATAAATTATTTATTTAAAATCCTATTTATCCTCACCCACTTGAAACCTTTAATGGTTTCCCTTAAAGTATTCAAACTTGATGGCTTTAAAGTCTTCAAACTTGATGGCTTCCTTCTATAGTCTTCTTAAGACTTTAATGGTTTTCCTTAAAGTCTTCAAGCCTTTAATGGTTTCCCTCAAAGTCTTCAAGCATTTAAATGCTTTATCTTCATTTTCTCATTTAAATAAATTAATATTTATTTGAATATTTATCCAAATGCAAATTACACCATTTAATTGAAATAAATGATTTTATTTTAATTGAAAATACCAAAATTTCTCCCACTTGCATTTTCCTACAAAATCCACTTGTATGCCTAAACCCCTTCTAGATTCTTCTAAACCCTTCCTAATTAGCCTAATCCATCCCCTAAATATTGTCACATTCCTAAGCAAATTGGAGTCACTTCTCAAAGACTCCAAAGTCTTTGAAAAGCAATTAATGCTTTGTGTGTTCAACAAATTAACCCTCAAAGTCTTGGATAACCTTTGAAAGCTTTCAACCTTCAACCACTTAATCCCCAAAGTCTCCAATAACCATTAATGGTTACCTCAAACCCTCCCACATGGTTAAAACATTTGTTTTGACTCAACCTCTACCCAACCCAAGGGTCTCATCAAGCCTTTAATTCTTTGACCATGATTATCTCTTAATCATTTGCACAAAGGTTTATCCTTGCATTAACTCCTAATCCAGTGGGTAATCCTAATTTAGGCTTGACCCTTACCTTCTAGATAACCATGAGGTCTTCTCAGGCCTTTAATGCCTCCAACCTCTTCTCTCAACCCAATCCTGTGTTGACACTTGTCACTATTTTATTGGTGCCAATTGTGCACATGGATCCCCAACTTTCAATCCTAACCCTTGTTAAGATTGCTCAATCTTAACCCTTCATTTCCCTATTTCTTCTATAAATAGAACCCTTCTCCTCAAGCAAAAAAAGAAGCATTTTAGAGTATTGTTGTTATACTGGCATTAGCATAGAGCTTTTTCATAGCATCACTATCTACTCTAGCATAGTATTTAGCTTTTCATTTCATATTTGAAGCTTAGTATTAAATCTCAATCCTCCATAAGCATCCATAGTGCAAAAAGCTGCTGAGAGCTACACTCATTTGGGACTTGGAGAGGAGAGGAACAAGGGAGGAGCAACTATGAGCATCTTGATTAGCTATTTCATTTTATGTTTATATGCTTTCTATTTCATGCTTAATATCTCTCTTGATATGCCTGTTTAGGATAATCTTTTGTTGCTAACACTAACGTTTGTTTCTTGTGCTCTTGTGTGTGTTGCCATCAAACAGATTTTCTAATCCTTTTTGCAGAGCATCAATTACTAAGAGACAATCCACAGACAACAAATACAAATAGGTGACGATACCCCATCCTCGCCTTTCTAGTCAAAGACATCCTGGAGATAGAATCTCTAGTCAAAGACATCCCAGAAAAGCTAAAAGACATGTCACCAAAAGATAAAATCAAAAGAAAACCAAGACTCGACACCAACATCCATTGTAGTCCTCAAGTTTAGTGTCTCTTGTCACTTGTATAAGTCTTATTTGATTGTGATCACAATGTTTACTTTCACAGAAAGGATAGATAGCACTGAACCATAATGTTGTCTGAGTCTATTGAAAGATTTGATTTGTTGAAGCCCATTGTTGCTGCTGTGTCTCATCTGAAACTGACTGAATCCATGAAACTGATACTTTATTGCGGAGAAGACGAAACTTTATTGCGAATATGTGATGCAGATGTTGCTTTATTGCGGATTGTGCGCGGATAGACTGAAGAAAGCTGGAAGAAACTGTACTCCTTGAAACATGTGATGTTCTCAGTTCCACACCCATCACTAGACGTAGGATTTGCCTTAGCCATAGATAGGATCTGATTTGTTATGGATGGAAAGGGAGGTTTATTATGAATGGCTAACCAATCTTAGGTAGATCAATAACAAGACATGATGGGACTGGGTAAGTTTATTATGAACGAATTGGTCGTGAGTGTGTGCAAAGTGAAAGGATGAAAGTGAATCCTGAAGGAGGGGGGAGCAATGTCTCTACGCATGGCGCTGGTGACCCAGTTTTCACCATGGTACTTGCCCAGGGCACCACCGAAGTGGTTTTCACCGTTGGACGAAATTATTTCTCTTTACTTTTTTTGATTTTTCAATGTTTTTTGTGTCACAAGGCGCCTGTTTGCCAGGTTTTCACCAAGTAACGATTTTTTTGTTTTATAATTTTTTTTTTGTATTTTTGAATTTTTTGATTTTTTTTGTATTTTTGAATTTTTTGATTTTTTTGTATTTTTGAATTTTTTTGATTTTTTTGTATTTTTGAATTTTTTGATTTTTTTGTATTTTTGAATTTTTTTGATTTTTTTGTATTTTTGAATTAGGATATTCCGGAGAACTATGTGTAAAATCTGTGAAGATGCATGTTGTTGATAGGATCCTCCAAAGGTTCACGTTCTGTAGTAGAGAGCTGATATGCCCCAGATCCATAGACTGCTGTAACGATGTAAGGACCCAGCCAGTTTGGTTCAAACTTGCCCTTCTTCTCTCTATCTTGCCGATTCTTGGGGTTTTCTCTGAGAACCAAGTCACCTACCTCAAATGTGCGAGGCTTGACTTTGTGATTGTAGCTGCGACTCATTCGTTGTTGGTAAGCCTTGAGATGATTAAAAGCAATTTGTCTCCGTTCATCCAACAGTTCTAGTTCTTGTAAGCGAGAGACCCTATAATCTTCATCAGCGATGATGTTTTGCAAAGAGACCCGTAAAGAAGGTAACTCGACCTCAATAGGCAAGATGGCTTCAGCGCCGTAGACAAGTGAATATGGTGTAGCTCCTGTAGGTGTGCGGACACTTGTGTGGTAGGCCCAAAGTGCAGGATTGAGTTGGATATGCCAGTTACGGCCAGCGTCATCGACTGTCTTTTTGAGGATTTTAAGAATTGTTTTATTAGATGCCTCAGCTTGGCCATTACCTTGGGGGTAATATGGTGTGGAGAAATGATAGGAAATATGGAAGTGGTCACAAAGTTCATGAACATCCTGATTTTTGAAGGGATGCCCGTTATCAGTAATAATGGACTTAGGAATACCATATCGGCAAATGATATAGTTAAGGATGAAAGTAGCAATTTGTTTTCCAGTGACTTGTGTGAGAGGCACAGCCTCAATCCACTTTGTGAAATACTCTGTGGCTGTGATAATGAATTTATGACCATTGGAAGAAGGAGGGTGAATCTTGCCTATGAGATCGAGTCCCCACTGACAAAAGGGCCAAGGAGACTCAAGTGGTTGTAGTTCTTGTGCTGGTGCATGTATGAGGTCTCCATGAATTTGACATTGCTTACATTTCTTGACAAACTAATATGAGTCTTTTTCCATATTGGGCCAGTAATATCCAGTCCTGATGAGTTTCTTAGCCAAGGTAGGACCACTAGTATGCGGACCACATATCCCTTCATGCACTTCACGTAACGCAATCTGAGCTTCGTCGCTTTCTAAACATCTAAGAAGAGTGCCATCTAGACCTCATCGGTATAAGATATCAGCTAGAATGACATATCGAGAGGATTGGCGAATGAAAGTGTGGCGTTGGTTGTTTGATAGATCAGGAGGTAAGATATTGTCACGAAGATATGTGAATATGGAACCATATAACTGGGATTCGGGACCAACAATGCATATCATTTCAGTAGGAGTGATCTCATATGAAGGAACCAATAGATTGTCTACCAGGAACTCATAGCAGGTCTCATTTTGGGGTAGATCAATCAGTGAGGCAATTGTAGCCATGGCATCTGCAGCATGATTCTGCTCTCTTGGTATCTGCTCAAAATCTATCTTTGTGAAGTGCTGTTTCAAATCATCTACCAGTTGCTTGTAAGGCATTAATTTTTCATCTTTTGTTTGGTAATCATCAGTTGCTTGACGGATGACAAGTTGAGAATCTCCAAAAACACGAAGTTCTTGGATCTTCCACTGAACTGCAATTCGTAATCTAGTTGTTAATGCCTCATATTCCGCTATATTGTTGGTGCAAGGAAATGATAAGCGGTATGATTTTGGTATAGAATCGCCTTGAGGAGTTATAAAGAGAATACCAGCTCCTGCCCCATGCTGTGTGTATGAGCCGTCAAAGTACAGTTGCCATGGCCTTGCATGTGATATTGTTAAAATGGATTCATCTGGAAATTCTGAATTTAGAGGAACATCATCTATCATGGGAGCATCTGCTAATTGATCCGCGATTGCTTGTCCTTTTATTGCTTTTCTGTCAACATACTCGATGTCGAATTCACTCAGGATCATTACCCATTTGGCCAGTCGCCCAGTAAGTGTAGCTTTGTTGAGAAGATATTTTAATGGATCAATTCTTGCAATCAACTTAGTCTTGTGAGTGAGCATATAATGTCGTAATTTCTGTGAAGCAAAGACCACAGCGAGACATGCACGCTCGATTGGTGTGTAGTTTAGCTCATATCCCACCAATGTGCGACTGATATAGTATACTACTTTTTCCTTGCCGTCAGCAATTTGTTGTGCTAGGAGTGCCCCCAGTGCTGTTGGAGTAGCTGATATGTATAGTAGCAAAGGCTGATTTGGAACTGGTGGCATCAGAACTGGCGAACTCAAAAGATAATCTTTGAGCGTCTGAAAAGCTTGTTGACAGTTATCATCCCATTTGAACTTGATATTTTTATGTAGCAGGTGTTGAAAAGGATTACACTTATCTGCAAGTTGTGCTATGAATCTTCGTATAGACTGGAGTCTCCCTTGTAAGGATCGAAGTTGACTGATATTTCTTGGTGGCGGCATGTCCAAGATAGCCTTGACTTTTGCTGGATCGGCTTCGATTCCTCTTTTGGACACAATGAATCCTAGGAGCTTCCCGGAGGTTACTCCAAAGACACATTTCTTAGGGTTTAACCTAACTTTGTATTTTTCCAATCGATCAAAGGCAACTGAAAGTATGTCCAAATGTGTATTTTTGTCTATTGATTTGACCAAGAGGTCGTCAACATAATCTTCCACAGTTACATGCATGAGATCATGAAAGATAGTAGTCATAGCCCTTTGATATGTAGCACCTGCATTTTTTAGCCCAAAGGGCATGACAGTCCAACAGAAAGTTCCCCACGGACAAGTGAATGATGTTTTGTGTTGATCCTCGGGTGCAATCCTGATTTGATTATAACCAGAAAATCCATCCATTAAAGATAACATTTCGTGACCTGCTGTGAGATCAACGATCAAGTCGATATTTGGTAATGGGAAGTCATCTTTCGGACAAGCTTTGTTGATGTCTCTGAAATCTGTACATATTCTGATGCTGCGATCTGGTTTACTGACAGGTACTAAATTGGAGATCCATTCAGGATAATCAATTAGGCGTATGAATCCGACATCCAATAACTTCTCCAGCTCTGCTTTGACTAGTAATGCCACTTGTGGATGCATTTTTCTTAATTTCTGTTTCACTGGCTTTGCCCCCGGTTTGACTATCAAATGATGCATTACCAAATCCGGATCTAGTCCAGGCATATCAGTGTATGACCATGCAAAGTTGATTTGTCGTTCTTTAAAGAAGCTTATGAATTTTGATCTTTCGGACTCTGTTAATGATTGAGCCAGGAATATGTTGTGTGGAACCTCTTCTGTACCAATGTTCGTTTTGATAGTATCTTCTACCAACATGGATGACTTTTCCTCATATGATGCTGGGAGAATGTCGAGCCTTCCATCTTCGGGTGCCTGAGAGAGGTTTTCGCCCTCAGATACGTCCTTTCTTTTTACTTTTTTGGGATCAGATAGCGCCACAGTGTGGTTTTCGCCATAAGACCCTTGATTTGTTCTTATTTTCACATTTTTGCGACTGGAAGGTCCGACACCCTCACCAAAATATGCCATGTTGTTGAGTTCTATGGTGTATCCAGCTTTGTGGTCCCCAGGGGGAAGATCATCTCGTATGCCAAGATAGTCCATAATAGCTTCGTCATTTTGAAATGTGTCAAATTGTGCTGGTCCTTCATAATCCCAGTCAATGAGTTGGTGGTGAACAAGGGGAAGGCCTTGAATGTTTTCGGAGTTTGCAGGGCTAAGAGTGAAGATATGGTTATATTCGGGTATATCGAGGCAATCGTCGAGGTCATCGATGGCACTCTCCTCATCAGTTTCGATCATGAGCGAATCCAAATTATCATCACTAGTAGCGCATTTCGGAACAGGTGTTCTCATCCTATGTGATTTCAACCTAGAACCTTGAGACAAGGATTGTGTAGACTCCTCATGGGTTGTTTCTTGACCAACTCTGAATTTGTTATAAAACTCCTCTTTTGTGGGTTCACCTGGCTCTCTGAATGTCTCGGTGAGCTCGTAGTCACTGGAAAACTTGTCGGAACCCCATTCCCATTCATTGGAATCTGTGGAATAGCAATTCTCTTATTGAATTTTGGCAGCTTTGATTTGTAAGGCTTCTTCTGTCCTTTGGGTGTGGACCTTGGAAGTTAAGAAACCAAGTCCTTTCGAGCATTCCTTCTTGAGAGTCAATTCAGGTTGCAAAGGTTCAATGATGCCTTCCTTTCGTAACCCCAGAGGGCTTTTTCCATCATACCCGAATTTTTGTAGAATCTTGAAGCCTTTGCCAGATTTCTCACAAGGTATATTGATCTGATCATGCGTGTCATCTTCAATGTCTTTATAGAGCATTTTGTATAAATCTTCCTCTTCTAGTTCACCCCATCTTTGAAAGGTAGTAGGATCCCATTTGAGTATCATGATGGATATTTGCTTGTTAGGATGTGGCCTTCCATATTCTTTTGGAGAGCTCATGACTTGTCGTAAATACATGGTCTGATTTAAAGTGTATTCTCCCATGCCTTTGTCTTGAAATTTGCCTTTAAGTTCACCTTGTTTTGATGTCGAAGGTTTCAATGACTCAGGGTCAATGTATGCCAAAGAAGAAACAACTTCACGATTACTGGGAATGATGGTCTCCGTATGTGATCTCAAGTTATTGCAATATATGAACGGATTAGGATCACCGTTAACTGTTACCTCGACTCCATTATGAGGAAACTTAATGCATTGATGATATGTTGATGGGACTTCCCTCATCTCATGAATCCAAGGATGTCCTAGCAATATGTTGTATGTGAGATCCAGATCTAGGACTTGACAAACCACATCCTTTGTGACTGGCCCAATTCTTAGAGGTAAGGTGACTGTGCCCTTGGATGAGCATTCTTCATCATCATATGCCTTGATGGTGATTTGATTCTTTGAATTCACAGCTTTATCGAAATATCCCAATTGTTTAATGGTGCTTAATGTACAAATGTTTAGACCAGCTCCTCCATCTATCAGGACTCGCTTTATTCGATGTTTGTGTATGAAGGCTTCAATATGTAATGGTGCATTATGTGGCTGACTTACAGAGGCATCATCAGCTTCTGTGAATGTAAGGGAGTGTGGAATGGAAAGGTATCCCACCATGGCTTGAAATTGGTCCACATTCAGATCAGTAGGAACGGTAGTGTCTCTCAAGATTTGGTCAAGAATAGCTTTATGAGCGGGGGATATACGTAAGAGCTCAAGGATGGAGATGAGCGCGGGTGTCTTCCGTAACTGTTCTACAAGGTCATACTCAGGTTTGGTTGATGAAGAAGCCGTATTTTTAGTGGAGGCACCTGGCAAAGTAATTTTACCTCGACGAGTTGTAACATGACATTCAGAGGTAGGTTCGGAAGAAGATCCAACACCTCTTAGAACAATCTTGGGTCTCTGAGGAGGATTCTCAGGATTTTTGTTCTTGATGGTAATAGTAGAGATATGATTGTCCATTGAGATGTGATTGATAGTTGAATCATAGTTGTAAGGTGCTCTAGTATAGTTGGCTTGATCATCTATGACTTTGGCTTTTCCCTTGTCATGCTTTGGGAATGGTTCCTTAAACATCTCATGTTCTTGATTGGATGAGTGTCCCTCAATCTCAATGTCACCTCTATCAATGAGATCTTGCACAATGTTCTTCAGTCGATGGCAATTTCCTGTCTTATGACCCTTGCTCTTATGAAACTCACAATACTCATCATCATTCCACCAATTTGGTTTGACCTTTGGTTCATATGGAGGAAAATCTGGAACTGTGATCACTTTGTTTGTCACTAACTTTTTGAAGACTGATTCAAGTGGTTCTCCCAATGGGGTGTACTTCCTTCGTGATCTAGAAGTTGTTTGAGTATTCACTTGATTGTTTGTAGAACTTGATCCCGAAAAGATGAATTTGGGTCTCACTGTATTAGCATCAACAACACCATCATTGACTGTGTTCTTGTTTTTATTCCAAAATCTTGGCTTGTCTTTTCCTTTAAAGTCATCTTTGTTTTCCTTGAATATCTTAATGACTCCTTGCTCAATTAAGACCTTTTCTGTTGCTAAGCCCTTTTCAATAACATCCTTGAAGGTGGACAAACAAGCTTTCCTTAGATCATAGCCAATATCCTTGTTAACGTTTTGTGTGAACATTTCTACCATTTGTTTCTGTGGAATTTCACAAGAGCATCTGCTAGCTAGATTTCTCCATCTTTGTAAAAATGATGCAAAAGATTCTCCTTCTTTTTGCTTAGTATTGCACAAAGTAGTGACTGAGATATCTGTTTCTATATTGTAGGAGAAATGCTGAATAAATGCCTCTGCTAAGTCATCCCATGACTTAATACCAGGAGGTAATTGAGAGAACCATTCCATAGCTTGATCGCTTAAGCTTTGCGGGAACAACCTCATCAAATATGTTTCTTCTGCCACTACCTCTATGCAAGCTGTGAAAAATTGTCGTATGTGTGCCTTGGGGTCTCCTTTTCCTCTATACTTGTCAAATTTTGGCGTCACAAAGTGTGCCGGAAATGGAGGCATTGGAATTCTCTTATCAAATGGATAAGGACATATGTCTCTCATAGTGTATGTTGGTTTTGGTGTACTCATGTCCTCCATTTTCTTTTGTAAATCTCTGATTTGTTGCTCCAAGTTATTCTTAGGTGGCGATCGATTTCTTGTAGCATACCCCATGTTTGAGACACCAATTTGAGGAGGGGCTTGTTGCATGTATGGCTGATATTGATCATAGACATGTTCATATGGAGGAGGTCTATATTGATGTGGCATATAGGGAGCACTTGGTATAGCTTCATGTTGAGGAACCCCATATCTATTTTGTGCATATATACCATATTCTATAGGCACGTCGGGTTCTATTGTCTTGCCCCCAAATTTGACATGAGGTTTCCTTGTGTCCAAATTTTTGAGCATGCCTTTGAATGTCCACTTGTTTTGATTGATCCATAGCTTGAGCATGTGATTGAGCATATCTATCTGCATAAGACTTCCATAATGGTCTTCGAAGGTAAGTATCATATGTTTGATCGTGTGTATGTGGGATTTCTGGTTTTTGAAGCAAAGCTGATGGTGATTCAGGTACCATATGCGGTCCTCTATTTCCTCCACTATTGGGTCTCCTTTGATCCATGTTGGAGTGAGTTTGTTGCGAGGGTCGGTTTTCCATAAGTTGAGACATGTCAAAGTCATGAGGTATTTTAGCTCCACTTTGTGCCATCATGTGTAAAAAGTATTGTCTATCCCTCTTCATTATCTCTTCAACCAATCTATTGAAATGAGGATTCATTATGGACTCTTCTACATCTGCCAATTGTATTGAAAAGTTGTCCACATTGTCATTGTGTGTAGCCTTGTTGTCTATAGTGTCTGCGTTTTCCACATTTGGAATGTGTCTATAAACATCCATGTCAGGCAGTGTAGTGTGCTCAGGATTGAAAAATAAATCATTGTCATACTCATAAGAACTCATGTTGGTGGACTCTTGAGCTTCCATGAACTAGGTGTTTGACCAAGATGTGAGAGACTAGATGAAAAATGGAAAGAGTATGGAAGACCAAGAGTTGTATGGAGTGTAAATGAATCTGAGGTGTACTTGCAAATGTCCAAAGTGTAAGATCAAGTATGTAAGTAGTAGAGTAGGTGTGACTTCCAAAGAGATGATTGTTTCTCTTGATGAGGTAAGCTGACCTTGACCCTAAGTAAGACCAAATGAGACCCAAAGGTAAGAAAATTTGATGAGGGACCACCTAGAAAAGTGTTGTTGTATGTAGTATGTTGACAAAGTATGATGAGGACAAGCAAGTGACCTTTTGACTCAAGTTTAGACAAGTATGAATGTAAAATGAGATGTGAAGCAATGATGGACTGTATGAGACCCAGAGACAGGTTGAAGCTAGATGAAACCTGAAGAAACAACATAGGAAGCTCAAGTATTCCGAAACTGATTTCTCTTGTTTGCCGGACTGTAAAAATTTTCAATCCTTGACACATACGCTTCTGTATACTTCACAGACGCGATTTCCAGACACAGATGTGTCTCTGTTCAACACAGATGCTGCTAGACACACAGACGCTATTATGCCCTTCACAGACGCGCTTGGATGACTCAGACGCGGTTAAAACAGACACAGACGCGTTTCTGTAAACTTCGTGCAATTTTTCCAATCTGTGAAGTTGTTTTGCTGTGACCAAATCCGACTGTTTGATTGTTTTTTCATGACAAGAGGACACAATGTTGATGAGGACTCAATGTTTGCTAGTGTTTAGACTCCAAATGACTCCATGAAAAATGTGTTGTTCGATGTAAAAATGTTTTGCATACACTTGAAGACACAAAAGACACAATGTTTTGCTGTTTGGTCTTGATTGTTTGAATGTTTAACATAAGTCAAGCACAATTCTTATGGTTGGCCAAGACAATAGTTGTTGATCCCACATGGGGTTTTACCCCCGAGGGTACGCTATTCAGAGCGGATACTTAGATGCTCGACCTCACTGGCTCCACCCTCGGCACTCACTTCTCGGGTCAGCCAAGCATCAGTCCCCATGAAAAATCCCCATGGCGAACTTTGTATCTCTACTAAGAACCGTATGTGTGTGGGCCGCTACCAGAGGTCCGACCTCCTGCCCCAACAACTAGAAGGATTTGGGCCTCTAAAACAAAATGGTGCTAGTAAGGGCATCCGCTCGTGTGGCCATACATGCGGCACTTTCAGCTCTATAAATACAGAAGGCTCCCAGCCGGTAGGGGTTACGCCCTACAACTGATCAAATAAATTTGATCAAACTGGTTTATGGGGAGACATAGTGTCGGTATGAACTAATCAGCACACGTTATTCATAGTTTTCACCATGAATATATTTGATTATAGTGGTTCGGATGAGGTGGGTTTTCCTCGCTACCACTTGGGTCGTCCTCTTCTCACTAGTAGTCCTAATGACCACACGGGAAGACAGGCCCTCTAAAGATTAAACAAAAAGAGCCTATTGCTCAAGACACAAAAGACAATGATTCAATTTTAGTGCACCAATGGAAGTGTTTGCTAGTTTATGAAAACAAGGCACACAATAAAAATTCAAATCCCTAGCCAAGGACCTGCAACAAAATTTGTTAGTAGTTTGGGTTGTTTCAAATGATCACCCATTCCTGCAAGCACACAAGTTAGGTAAATTTTAGAAACCCAAAAGACTTTGTGAAAGAGGGGCCTTGAACAAAATGTTTTAGCTTCCAAGGCAAGCTGCACCAACTTAGTTAGTTAGATCTGAAAGGGTTAGTCCAAAAATAAACCAGATCTGAAACCCTAAGTACGAAATCCAAAAATTGAATCAAAGAAAATTTGAAAATTCTGAAACAATAAAAACACAGACGCTGCTACCCATGACACAGACGCGCCTGTATGACACAGACGCGGTTCTGTGACTCACAAACGCCCTTCTCGGACACAGACGCGATCAGAAACAATACAGACGCGCTTATAAAACACAGACGCTCCTGTCTGAGACCTGCAAAATAAAACTTGTCAAAAACACTGACGCGACTCCAATATCCGCAGACGCTCCTGAAAATCAGAGACGCGATCCGAAAGTTCGCAGACGCGGAAAAACCTAAAATGTCGTCGAAAAATGTCCGATCTGCAACTTCAAAAATGCAAAATCTGCAACAAAAAGGTTAAATGCAAAGGGACAAGAGTCCCACCGGGCGTGCCAAAATGTGTATGGTGAAAATGGATAACAATAATAACAATATTGAAAGGCTAAATGAATTCAACCACAAAACCCTAGCCTAACAATCAACAAATATCCACCATAACATATGAAGATTACCTAAGACAATGCAAATCACATGAAATCACAAAGATCATACCATCACATGTCCAATAGGGTTTTGATCTCCATTCTTCCTATCTCCATTGATCTTGCTTGATATATTTGCTCTCAGATTTTACATGCACAAGAGCTCAACAAAGAACGGAATGTGGTTGCAAGTAGGATCGTAGTGTAGTCAAGTCCTCCAAATTGTCGATTAGGGTTTGATAATGAAGAAGGCATCTCCTTAAATAGAAGACACAATAAGAAATGGAGGGATAAGATTGAGAGGTGTAAAAAGGAGGTCGGCTAGGATTAGAGGGTAGGTAGAAGAAATAATAAAATAATGAAAGGGGTAGGTAGTGTAGGAATTAAGAGATGAATGACATGTGTCATGGGTAGAAAAAGCTAATGAATTAATTAAATAAATAAAAATTTATTTAATTAATAGAAGAAATGGGATAATTAAATAAATAATATATTTATTTAATTTAGGAAAAGGATAATTTAAATAAATAAATGTATTTATTTAAATGAGAAATAAGGCTAGAAGAGGATAAATGAATTAATTAAATAAATAAAGATTTATTTAATTAATAGAAGAATTAGGCTTAGATAATTAAATAAATAAAATATTTATTTAATTAGACATGACAGTTTTAGGTGTCTACAGTAGGAACGGCTATACCCAAGGCTACAGCTTTCGCTCTCACCTGATTTCTATAGTGGCTCGAAGGATTTACTGCTCAAGGTCGTTCCCAAGAGTATCGATCCCTTGACAAGCCTCTCTTAAAAAGATAAAATTTTGAGTGTTACTAACACTTTTCTCTTGCACCTAGGACCACGAAAGCCAAGGGAGAGGATAGTGTGTGTTAGAGGTAGGACCACTCGAATGACTTTTTGCACAAGGTACGAAAGACACTTGTTCTTTTTAATCCACCATTACAAATGTGGTCTAACTATTTGGAGATGTTGCTCCAACAGCCATGTTGTTCTTTTTAACTTCAAAGGCAATGTGTTTTGTAACCTAGAATTTGGAAATCCTGGTCAACTTAAAGAAAAACACGTTTGCTTGAAGTAAAATTTGTTTTTGCAAAAATCAAAACAAGTGGATTGTTCTTTTTATTTGCCCAAAAATTGAAGTGTGGCTTGTGATTTTTAAGTTTGATGTAAGAAAGAAAATTTGTTTTGTTGATTTTAAGCACCAAAACAAAATGTATCCCTAACTTGCAATGAAAGCAAAATTTTGAAGTTTGTTGTTTTTTTTACTTTGCAATAAAGAAAGATGAATTTTCTTTTTAAGCACCAAAAACAAGTTTGAGGTTCATTTTATGCACTCTAAAATAAAATGTGAGGTTTATTTTAACTTGTGCAAGAAGGAAAAATGGATTCTTTTTAACCAACTTTTGTTGAAAGAAAGTAAAAAAGAAACTTTTAAAGCATTTAAACTAACTCCTTCCCTTGCACAAAAAGATTAGAACCTGCATAAAAGACAATTAGTTAGAAAAATCCGCATGTTTTGGTGGGCTTCTACAAGCCTAATTTTTATTTTTTTTGGTTACAAGGTGATTTGTACAACGTTCTGTTACAATAGCGCTAGTCTGCATTTGAACAGAGGCGCTATTTAACACAAACGCACTAAAAGAAAGGGAAAGACAGAGAAGGGAAAAGCACTGAAACAAGGTGAATAGCATCAAAACAATGTCAAACGTGCCAAAACAATGTCAAAAGTGCAACCTGTGTGACATTTTCAACATTCAAACATGTTATTGGTTAAAAAAAAAGTTGATCTTTGTGGTGTTTGGATTCACGTCGGGTTCACCAAATGATGCTCTGCAAAAAGGATTAGAAAATCTGTTTGATGGCAACACACACAAGAGCACAAGAAACAAACATTAGTGTTAGCAACAAAAGATTATCCTAAACAGACATATCAAGAGAGATATTAAGCATGAAATAGAAAACATATAAACATAGAATAAAATAGCTAATCAAGATGTTCATAGTTACTCCTCCTTTGTTCCTCTCCTCTCCAAGTCCTAAATGAGTGTAGCTCTCAGCTTTTAGCACTAGCCATGGATGCCATATGGAGATTCAAGATGGTTGAATATGATAAGCAAATGTTATACAAGTGTAGATAGTGATGCTATGAAAAAGCTCTATGCTAATACCAGTATAACAACAATACTCTAATGCTTCTTTTTGCTTGAGGAGAAGGGTTCTATTTATAGAAGAAATGGGGAAATGAAGGGTTAAGATTGAGTAATCTTAACAAGGGTTAGGATTGAAAGATATTCAATCCATGTGAGACTTTCAACCCAATCCCATGTTGACAAGTGTCACCATGAGGAGGCTTGAGAGGAGAGATAAGGAGCATTAAATGCTTGAGGGGACATGATGGTTACTCTAGTCAAAGAAATAAATGCTTTGAAGAGACACATGGGTTACATGAGGGTTAAGTTAGAGGTCAAAATCCTTAACCATGGGTGCAAGTGGAATTAACCATTAATGGTCATGTAAGAGCCATAAGTGGTTTGGAAGACTTTAGAGGTTAATTTGTTGAACACACAAAGCATTAATTGCTTTTCAAAGACATTGGAGTCTTTGAGAAGTGACTCCAATTTGCTTAGGAATGTGACAATATTTAGGGGATGGATTAGGTTAATTAGGAAAGGTTTAGAAGAATCTAGAAAGGGTTTAGGCATGCAAGTGGATTTTGTAGGAAAATGCAAGTGCGAGGAATTTTGGTATTTTCAATTAAAATAAAATCATTTATTTCAATTAAATGGTGCAATTTGCATTTGGATAAATATTCAAATAAATATTAATTTATTTAAATGAGAAAAAGGAAGATAAAGCATTAAAATGCTTGAAGACTTTGCGGGAAACCATTAAAGGCTTGAAGACTTTAAGGAAAACCATTAAAAGACTTTAAGGGAAGCCATTAAGTTTGAAGACTTTAAGGCCATCAAGTTTGAAGACTTTAAAGCCATCAAGTTTGAATACTTTAAGGGAAACCATTAAAGGTTTCAAGTGGGTGAAGATAAATAGGATTTTAAATAAATAATTTATTTAAAATAGTTGTGCAACTTGCTTTTGTAAGAAAATACAAGTGGGTGGAGGATAAAGGTGATTTAAATAAATGATTTATTTAAAATAATTGTGCAACTTGCATTTGTAGGAAAATACAAGTGGATGGAGGATAAAGGTGATTTAAATAAATGATTTATTTAAAATAATTGTGCAACTTGCATTTGTAGGAAAATACAAGTGGGTGGAGGATAAAGGTGATTTAAATAAATGATTTATTTAAAATAGTTGTGCAACTTGTATTTGTAGGAAAATGCAAGTGGGTAGAGGATAAAGGTGATTTAAATAAATATTAATTTATTTAAATGTGAGAGGTGGGATTTTGGGGGAATTTAAATAAATATTAATTTATTTAAATGTGAGAATATTTAATTAAATAAATATGATTTATTTATTTAATTAATGGTTTGAATTTGGTTAAGTGAATTAAATCAAATAAATTGAATAATTTATTTAATTAATAGGAGAAGAGGGTTAAGATGAATTAATTAAATATTAATTTAATTAATTATTAATTGATGGTTAAATAATCAAATAAATATTAAATATTTATTTAATTAAGTGGACAGATTTATGTGACTACAATTTGCATGTCCAGTTTGTGGTCCAAAGATGAAATCTCGTCATTCAAAAAGTTTAGGAAAGCAGGTGTTTGATGAGTATAGGCACTTCCTTCACAAAAATCATAAGTACCGGAATACTGAAAAACATCTTTTCAATGGGAAAGAAGAGACTACATCAAAGCCACGAAGAATGACTCCTCATTTATGGAAGTTGGAATATAATAGAATTAATCGTCAAGGTAATGTCATTCCATCTAATGGTTTATGTTTGGAATTTGAATTTTTCTATCGTGTTTTGTTTACTGATGATGTAATTGATGATACTGAAGGTCGTTAAGGCATGGATGGCCACCTTCCAAAGGGACTAAAAAGTTATCCCAGACAATTCAATAGGTTGCCTTACTACGAGCAGCTACAAATTATGCATTTGTTTGATACAATGCATATTGGAAAGAATATAACAGAGACATTATGGAAAATATTGGATGGAAAGCGTGACAAAGAAAAAATTGTCAAAATTTGTAGTGACATTGTGGAATCCAATCATGCAATGAAAAATGTCATTCAATCAAATAGCAATGGAGATCAGATTAATATAAGTGCCCTTCCTTGGTTATTAACGGAGCAACAAAGCAATTCTATAAAAGAAGTCATACGAAAAATTCAATTTCCCACAGGATTTGCTGCGAACATAAACAATCTCATATCAAAGAAGAGTGAATTTGGGCCAGGGATGAAAATGCATGATTGGCATACCTTCATTAAGGTAATTCGCGTTCTTGTGTATTTACTATATATTTGTATACTGCGCATGTACTTTTCATTGTATTATGTTAGAAAACAATGAAAAGATCATTTTATAATTGTTGCAGTACATTCTACCTCTATCTCTCCCATACCACTTCGACAATAATATCAAGCAAGTCATATATGATCTTGGAAAATACATGAGGTAAGTAGTGATGTTTGTTCAATTTGTTGTATATATATTATATTTGCCATTTGTTTTACTTGTTATGCAATATATTTGTATATTATTTTGTAAAGTCTCGTTTATATATTTTTGCATCTTCAATCTCTTTAATTAGGTGGTTGTCATCTAAAGAAATCCACAAGGAAGATATAAAATATTGGAAGAGAAAAATCCCTCATCTAATGTGTGAAATGCAAAAGTGTCTACCTTCAACTTTTTTCAATGCACAAGAACACTACCTCATACACCAAGTTGAGGAGATCGAATTGTGTGGACCTGTACACACTAGGTTAATGTGGATGGTTGAGAGGCACTTGAAATTTTTGAAGGCTTTGGTTCGACAAAGAGCACATCTTGAGGGTTCTATGGTGGAGGGATATATGGTATACCAAACTATGGTGTACATTACTGAATATCTTCCTAAGTTTGCAACAAAAATCCACATAGATCGCATTTGGGATCCCAACCCCATTAATAAATTCGAAGGGGAGCACTTGATGGGGAAAGGTAGATTGAAGAAAGTGAGAGGTAATTATAAGATGTTATTGTAGTAAATTAATTCTTCATCTTCTAAATAAATCAATTGTAAGTGGTCTATTAATTATTTGTACAGTTGGTCGGGAGTGGGATGCACTACGTTTGTATATTGCAAACAATCTTGATTGGATGACGGTGTGGATTGAACGATGTCAACATTCTGGTCGCACATTAACATGGGACGGTGTCGCTTCATTAGTTAAAGAAGCTCATCATAATGGAGATTCCAATGTTACACAAAGGGAAATTGATTTAGCATATGGTTTAAGAGATCAATAGGTACGTATAATTTTATTAATCACCCGTATGTTTATCAACTCATGATGCAATAATTTTAATATGTTAGACATATTGCAGGTCAAACACCACAAGGCTATGTGCTACAATGGTCATAAATTTCGCATCAAACAGTTGGATGACACGAAGAAAACTTGTGATTCTGGGATAACTGCAGTCTTTGAGGTGACCAATATTTCATCTAGAAATGACATACATCCTCAAGTGTCTCAAAATCGATACTATGGCATTTTGGATGATATACTTTAGTGTGACTTTAATTCCTTCAAATTAGTTCTGTTCGTCGTCAAATGGTATAGGCTATGACTGAATATAAATGATCCTGATAGAACTGTTATCGAACATGATAATGGATTTACAATGGTTAATACAAGGTTGTTTGAACGAGTTGGGGATGAGCCCTATGTTCTTCCAAGTCAATGTGAGTAGGTATTTTACTCGGAGATTCCACATAAACTGGGTTGGTCATTTGTTTGTTAGACATGATCCAAGAGGAAGGCCGATAATGTATAATGTGATGGAAGAAGAAGATACCAAAGTAGAAGATGATATAGATGATCACGATCGACAGTTACTCAATGATGTTCCTGACAGAAATGTACATGAAGAAGAAGTTGATGATGATGATGGTGGTGCTGTTGATGATGATGGTGATGGCGATGGTGATGGTGTCGGTGATGGTGATGATGATGACGATGACGAACACAATGACGATGACGACAATGACAACGATGATGATGATGATGATGATGATGATGATGATGATGATGGTCATGATGATGAGTTGGATGAAGAAGAAGATCAATGACATGAATGAAATGTATGAGATGCGATTATTATATTATCTATTTAATATTGATATCTTGATAGAAATTGATTTGACTTATATGGTTACATAATTAATTCATATGTTTTGAATTCTAATGCCATTACTTAATTAATTCATGATGCACCTCTAGCTATGTGATAGATGGTGATTTAAAATACATATGTGATGGATTACATGCTTATGATGATACATGTGACATTTTTTGAACTTTGTGTTTATTTATGGAATGTGGACTACTTATTAGCTATGTGATGGATGGTGATTTATGATACGTATGTGATGGATTACATGTTTATGATGATACATATGTGATTCTTATGATGCTCAATTACATATATGATGATACATATGTGATGCTTATGATGCTTATGATGCTTATGATACTACAATATTTATTGTTTATCAAATTACAAATGTAATGCTTATGATGCTCAATTGTTGGTGCAGGAACCTGAACCCCTTTGACGAGGATCCTGCATAGTCTCATGGATCGACAGGTATAAGTCAATACACCTTATAGAAATAATATATTTTTTTAAAATTACAAGAAAAACAAACTTCCTCAGTTTTTCAAACATCAACATTAGCAGCAAATCTAATACAGTTATCAACACTTGAGGCCCCAGTTGGACTTACTCAAATTTTAATCTCAACATTAACTTTATGGCCGACTTCTTCATCAATATTACCCTCATTTGCAAAATATCTCTCTCATTACCAACTAACTCTCTCATTTGATGGTGCACAGGTATCACCAAATAGGTATTTGTCAGATGTGTTTTCCTCGAGTGAGGGAAATGCAGGAATAGAAGAGGAAAGTGAGACATGTAGTGGATCTCAAATAGGGAGATCAACTAGAGGTCAAAAGATTAGAAGAAAATTCAATAAACGCATGGAATTTTTTCTTGCTCAAGGGGGGTCATGTTCTTATGATGATGAGACCAAAGGTGACATTGAGGTGCCCTTGAGGTACAAACATCTACTGAAACAATGTGTACCCAAGGAACTTCCTCCAATAAACATTGATTTTTGTGTTAATGAGAGGATATATCACATAGCACCTTCGTTGTTACATGGTTTGGGCCTATTTTCCATGGACAACATAAAGGTCTATTACAACAAAGTTGCTGAATTGATGGAGTTTGTTGGACCTTGTTACAATTATAATGATTGGATGCAAATTGTTCGATATAAAAAAAGTATGCATAGGTATGCACTGTCAACCAATTATATACAACAAAAAGATAATGATCAAAGTAAACGAGTGGCTATATACATTGATGGAAGGCCAAAAGCAACAGAGAATATTGCAGGTTTTATAAACAGTACATGACCTGGGTCAACTAATAAGCAACCCAATTGCATATTTGAGGCACGTGAGGGAAATTGTGTGTTTGTATGTGCGATAAAATCAATAAGTGTAGGGGAAGAGCTGCTAATCGATTACAATTTGAATTGTATAGATACAAACAAAGTTACTATCATGGGGGTGGTATGTACTATATATATACCATTTAAGCCAACTTCCAATTAATGAATCCAATAAACCATTGTATTATTAAGTTTTTTTGCTAAGTCTATTGGTTTCATTTCGCTAACGTTTTTATATTTTTTCTTTGTCACAGGGCCACATGGATCCACCACATAGCACAGATAGGGGTGTAGGTCCTGACACTTCTACGGAGCAGGTAAACCTCATTGTAATTGTACAAATTAGATAGAATCAAACTATTACATTATGATCTTTTCTTGAGTGTTTTGAAGTAATTTTGATAGTGTTAATTATATTCTTGTCACAGACAGATGTTCGGGATAAGGGAAAGGAACCTGTAGTACCTCATCAGCTCCATAGGGATATGGGGCAATCGATAGTGTTATGTGCTGATGACATCGCACTTACCGCAAACCCTATGCAATTTGTACATAAGAATATTAGAAAAATTAGGCAAGAGATCCTTGATTTGGCAACCATAAGTCCTCAGACTGATGAGATAACAAAGAGGGTGCAACTATTGTTGACGACAATGGAAAACTTGCAAGCAGTAATGAAAGCTTTAATCATAACAAAAGTTCAATAATGGTTTATATTTTTATCTCTTTTATGTCATTACCTAAAATATGTATGTGTTGTTTTTACAAAAATTTATAGGGCCTCATCATTCTGGTGGCGTTGATCAGGGTATTGCGAGTAGTTCAGGTGATGACCATGTTCTATATAGTAAAACCACTCCTTTGGACTTGTGAACTTGCTTTTTTCATGTTTTACATATTTAATGTATTACTCTTCAGGTGTTGACATGGGTCCGAGGTCGAGCCCAACTGTATTGTCGACTGCAATGTCGACAACACGTAGCATGCAGACATCGTCTGTTGCACCGACTTGTGTTGACTCGACCACTGGTGGTAGATCCCTCTTTTTATCTCTCTTTCGTTATGTGTTTATTACCCTTGAAGTGTTCTTTCTTGGAGGCATTTCATAGTGGATTCATTTACTATGGCAGAAGATGCACATGAGGATGCGCTAGAGGTGAGTACTGCTGATAACATACCATCATTTCCTGGATCTTCTCATATTGCTAGTATGGGAATGTTGCAGGCCACATTGGTGGTGAGCGATGAAGAAATGATTCCCTTGAAGATACAGAAGGTTCCAGGTACTTTAAAAATATTATTATATATAGTCTAATTGTAATTTACTTACTGATCACTCATTTTGGACTAATGATCCCATGTTTTTTTTGCAGGAAATGATATTTTTTATAAAAATCTTAATGACTTTTCATTGCAGATATTTGGGCCCACCATACGTAAAAGGTGGAACATCATACGTGAACTAACCCTTATCCACTATTTTGATTTCATATCATTGCTAGAATAGTTTTCCTTTTATCCATTTCTTGAACTATATCAAAGGTAGCTTCAGTTTCTTTCTAAATCTAATAGGTTTGTTTTTGCTTTTAAGGTGGAATGACCAAGAAAAAAAGTTAAAAGATGACCTCACAAACCGTATGGTAGGGTTGTTTGGAAATGACACATTCGACAAGACTAAGCTCTTGGAAAAAGCTGGCACATATCTGAAGTATGTGAGGGACCAATACAGGACACATTTAGAGAAGAACGTAAAGTATGAGCGTCCCCCCATGATTCCAGAGAGGGAGTGGAAGGACCTGATTTTGGATGCAAAGGAGAGAATTGAAAGGAAAAAAGGAAATACACCACCAGACGCCAGAAGAAGGTATGTGATACTATTAAGAATGTGAATATGTACTAATTATTCATTATATTTATATAATCTAACATATTTCAAAATTTTCATAGATTGAGTGACACATCAAAGGCAACCAAGGCAAGACAAGAAAAGCATGGGCAACACAAACTCGGCTCTGGTGGTTATATGAAACTTGCCGCACGAATTGTAAGAATCAGTAAATTAAGTATCACATCAAAATATTTATAAATTGTAAACAATTTTTTTTTGATCAAACAATACAAGCAAAATTCACAATACTAAGAAAAATGCAGGGCTCTGAATTCAATAGAGTGCCCACGGAAGATGACAAGAGAATTGGCTACCAGAAAGGCTATATAGCCATGGCTGAACGGCTACGAGAATTGAGTGGGAAAACACGAGATTCTGATGCATCTGTCACAATGGTAATTAAGCTAAATGAAAATTATTTCAAATTGAATACTTAACCAATAATCTATTTGATGTTAAGTTTCAACATAAAGTGACTATATTTTTTTTAAATAAGCAAGCAATGATAACACTGCGTGTGACATTGCAATGCAACATGATAATCGTGGAACAGAACCTGTACATGAAGGTACAAATGTGTATCCTAGTAGTGGAGGTATTCATTTGCTATTCAATTTTTTTTATGTAATTATTAATACAATTAAACATCTTAAATTGAAAATTAGTGTAGTAATTAATGTAACCTTTATTGTTAATATTTTAGAGCATGTAGTCGGTGGTGACCAAGTGGAGCATGATCCAGGTAGACAACATCAGGAACGTGATGTTCCCCAATCAGGTAAAGAGGACCACTGTTATTCCTTTAAACAAATTTAATTGCAATTGGTGTATTGATTAATGTAACATTTCGTATTTCAACTCCAGAGGATCTAGAGGGTGCTCAACATGTCGAGGTTGAGGCTAGACAAAATGATGTGGAAGATGATGTGGCCCCATCAGGTAAAGAGTGTAACGGTTGTGTTCTTTAAATTAATGAAATACTTGTAACAATAATAAAAAAATGTTTTTAATTTAACCCAATTCTTTGTTATTGCAGAGGACCCCCCCTTTGGTTCAGCATCCTCATCCTTTGTATAGGACTAGGCATACATCAAGAGCACGAGAAGAGGGCATAACATCCGCAGATGGGGGAAATGATGAAGAAACCGATGTTCCACTTAGTCTTTTCAGAGCTTCAAAAAAAAAAACAAAGAAAGAAATGATTGTAATTACCTTATTTGATAATGACCGATTTTTATGTGTAATGAATGTAATTATGTGCTAATGAATGTTCATGAATGATATGTGTTGATGATTATTGATGAATGTTGCGTTTTAATGAAAATTAATGAATTTTATGTGTTAATGAACGTTATGTGATAATGAATGAATGTTATATTTTAATAATGGATGAAAGAATGAATGAAAGAATGAATGAATGTTAGATGTTAATGGGGAATTTAGAGTGATGTTAGGGTGGGGGGGGGAGGGGGAGGGGCCAAATGAGCTTCCACCTTCATGTGGTTGGCCCTATTAAGTAGAGAATATTAAACTATTCTCGAAACAAAGCGAGGCTCAATTATAAGATGTGAAATGTTTGAAAGGTGAGAGTCCACAAACAGATGTGAAATGTTTAAGTAGGCCTCCCAATGAAGTGGATCTCATAGACATGAAGAATACTATATAGAGAATCATTGAGAGCCCTTGAAGAAGAAAATTTGAACTTTGATGAAGCAATACATGATGGAGGAATATCTTGCAAGAGGAAATCAAAGTCATTATGGTGTCATCTAGATCTGAAATGTGGTCCACTTTTCAAAAAAGTAAAGATGCTTGATATGAACGTGTCATTGATTTGACAATTTCTAATGTCTGGTAGATGACTTTGATGCTCTCAAATTGTTCTTGAAGCTTATATGGCTTGGTTCTGATCCTTATAAGCTTTTAGACTGATTTAGGCACTATGATCTCACTGTAAATTTATCATTTATTGGTTGTTCTTTTGTTCATAGTGACATTTATCACTACTTTCATCTGAGGCAATCACTTCTTGACAGTCAAAAGGTTGCCCGAGGTCAAGTTATATCATGGAAAAATGAACACGGAGAAGAACTTCTATTTTTAAGTAACAAGGTATAGATCTACATTCTGCATGACACTTTTGTAAATCCATGCATATACTGCTCTTATATATAATTTACTTTGTTAAAGAAATGCTTGTTATTATTATTCCAAAGAGGTTTACCTTGGCTGGGCATGATTTGAAGGAAAATCTCTCCCCGCATACATAAGGAAAGAAAGCATCTAGATCCTACGTGTAAAACTTATATCCTTTCATAATCATGCAAGCATAACTTTCACAATCAAATCCAAGTCTTGTCCAAAAAGCTGCAACTTCCCCATCAAATGGGGAGGTAACTCCCCCCAAAAAAGCTTGGCATCATGCCCTCTAAGGGAACTTCATTGCTGCAAACTAAATTATATGCCTTCCATGACCATTCAAGAATCCCTTAATAGTGGCCCACACTAAGAGTGGCAATATATAACTATCTGGGTACTCTAATATTCCTTCCTCCCATCCCAGTGCAACATACCAATGCACAAATGACCATAGATTTGTGGATATAGACAGTCCACATTCAAGTCATCTCACTATAGCCAATTGATGCAGGGGAATCTTCAAATTAAAATCATGGGATTCTTGAAGAATCAAACTCCTCTTGATTGGTTTTCAGGTTTTGAAACACTTAAGGATAGTTTTGGTTTATTTTCATGTTGATGTAATAAGTCACCCCACCTTGTAAGCCTATGCCCTAGGTAGGTGTGTTATAAACCACCTTGGGTATATGGCAATTAGGGTTATTCATGCCTTGAAGACATTTTTAGTGCATTTGAAGAGTTTTAAGTGTCTTAGGGGTCAATTAGTGTCTAGGTGTGTTTAGGAGGACAAAATGTCAAAAGTTGTCAAAAGTTGTCAAGCAACTATGACAACTTTTAACCCAAAATTGCAACTTCCTCCAAACCGCCATGTTGGTTTCCAAAATCAGTTGATAACTATTTGAAGGGTCATTAAAGGTCAAATTCCAACCTTTGGAAAGGTTGTTGAAGGAAAATGAAAGTTTTGTGAACAAAGAAACCAATAAAAATCTGTCTTTTTCCTGCATTTTGCTGCTATTTCCCATATTTTGTATAGTGCGGCTTTCTCTAGGGCATAAAACCTCTTGAATATGAAAGTCACGTGTCTTATCTTTCCAATGCAACAAGTCTGAGCCTCTAACTCTTCTGGAGCCATGAGAAAAGTGGTTTTTTGTGAAGGTACCCTGGATTTGACAGTCTACCTAGGGTTTGACAGCAAATATGAGTTTTTCTTGCTGATACCTCATGGGATTTGTATGGCCTTTGGGGTGAAGCAAGTGGTGACAATGTAATTTAATATTTCCAAGACCTTTTGCAGGGAAGTGACAGGTAAAGGCGAGGGTTTGAAGTTTTAGAGGTGGGCATCTCTATGTGACCACCTTGGCTGGGTATGCATCCGACCCCACAAATGATGATAGCAGTGGAAACAAGGGCTATAACTGGGTATCCATGTCCCCCACATGTCTCAGGTCTGCCCAAACCCTTTTGGAATCCTTTGGCACTCACTTGAATGAAACAAAATCCACTCTCAGTTGTAGAAGTCTTTTGAGAAATTAACAAGAAACCTTAAGTTTTTCAGACTGGCAGGGCTACTAGGCGTGACAGGCCTAATTGTAGCAGCAGTACTAATTTTTCTCAATACATCATGTTTAATGATTGGAACAGGTCTATTAACCCTATAGGACAGTAAATCAAGGTATTGGAGGTCCCCATTGCCTTAGGAAGTGTGTGTCCACCTTTGGTTGGGTTTAGTGGCCTTTGAGTCCTGAGAGACTTTTGTGAGACACTGTGGGATTGGCATTGTCCAGATCGCTTAGTATGGGGAGAGGTATGAAAACAATCAAATTGAAACCAATCCAACCCTTGATGTCTTTGTAGAAGTTGTAGGGTCCTTGTTTGGGGTTCTTGAGTGAAGGATCCTATCTCAGCAACAAGGGCTCTGCATCACCAATGGGTGGATTAAATCCATACAACTGCATAACTTGTAGATCTAAAACAATGACGCATGTAAAACTCATCATCACATCAATAACTTGCAAACTGAGATACAAAAAAATACCATATGGATCTCAAGACAAAGACACCAAATCAACTCCAAATCCGATTTGCCAAACAATTCCACTAGTCAAGGAATCCATAAAGAAAATATTGTAGAGATGATGAGGGACTAATGATTGCATACCAACATCTCCTCAACGAGAAAGTTGCAAACAACCTCCTTGAATCATGCACTAAACATGCATGCAAACCCACAACTATCTTTCATCTACAACCACCTATTGATGTTTTTTTATGCACCGCGAACACAATAAAATACCAAGGTATTCTATCATCTCTTGAACAAAGAAACTTTGAATGCTAAACAAAGTGATCAATCAAAGCAACTCCAAGGTTTACAATACGAACTATGCAACTTAATTTCATGGGATAGACTTAGTGAATATGGTGTGATTTTGTTGGAATCACAAGGGGGCTTACATTTTTCTTGAACTCTACCGGAACTTGGACTCTACACTAAATTGCTTGGAAAATAAAAGACAAAAGAGATAAAGAATGACCCAGATTGACTATCAAATCAACAGTCAAGATAATATAGTGAAACCCTAATTAGGGCTTGTTATAACAAACTCCATTCTAGCCAATTAAATAATTACATTGAATAGGACACATGTCCACCTTGAATTCCAACCAATGAGGAAATAGGTTAGGTATGCTTGAACAAACTTTGATGCATTGCAATGTGTCACTAGCTCAATCATTAGATGAATCAAGTATGATGAACTTGGACATGTCAATGTGGATTCACTTGTTTAGGTTGACGATGATTGGATGCCAACTCAACTTGCCAAGTTGATCATCACAAAGCTTATGTGATTGAGCAATATCTCTTGATACTCAACGTTATCTAGTTTTCTCAACATGATGAAGGTGGTGGGACATATTCCCAAATTGTATCATCTAGATGATCAAGTCCTTAGCTTTTGATTAATTCTTCTGAAACTATCTACTTGATCATGTTTGTGTCCTTCCATCTTCCTGATAGTTCTTGATCCTTTTATGTGACCGTGTGCTTAATGAAGTATATGTTTGATGATGCTTGGTCCTCCTTTTGTTGCATCTCCATACCGATGATGCTTGCTTCAACTTCATGGTGCATATATTTGACTTTAATGGCTTGCTTTGATGAAATCCTCTTTGAGATTAAAAAATCTACCTCTTTGTGGGGTAATTCACCTTGGTGAATATGTTTGATATAGACTTTGTAATGCCTAGGCTTGATGTAGAACCCACTTATTCTTGATCTATCCAACCTTGATCACCTTTGTAACTCTGACTTGAATACCTTGATCATTGGTGATTGATGTCTTACATATGGCCTATCGTGTTGTAGATCCCTTCATTTTAAAGCAATCCTTATTGATTTCTCCTTATTCTACTGATTGCTATTCTTGGATTTTCGAAGGGAATGCAAGATAGTCTTCTGTTTCTTCCTTGTTGAATCCTCATAATATCTTGATCATCATTTGACATTGTCCTTGCACCTTGAGATGCTCCTTCCTTTGTATTGCATTGTTGAAAGCTTTGAATAGGTTTAGCTCCTCATGTTGCCATCCTAAACTCGTGAATCTTGCTGTTGATATTGATGTGAAAACCCTCCATGATGCCAATGTCCTCTTTCATGCCTTGAAGCCTCCTTTCATCAAGTGTCTTCATCCTTGCATTGAAGCATGATGTTGGCATGCTCTACATGCTGGGTAAGGTGTTCTTTTCCTTGTAATGAAGTCCTCATGACATCCTGAAAGCAAGAAAGAACACATCGTGAATGAAATGAAAAACAAATAATGCATCACAAATAAATTTAATCTGATTTTATACCCTAATTCACAGACCTGCTCCCTAATTCTTCTCCTCTTAATTGGTTGCAAATTGAATTTGATGAGCATTTGATCTTTGTTTTATATGCTTCCTTTTTACCTTTGCCTTCATTTCACCTCCATAGGTCGGCCAACCCAATAATTGTTTATTAAATTCATGAATTTACCTTCCTTCTAGCTGACTTAAGGTGCTCTTCTCTTGTTGAGTGGGTTTGGACTCCTCTCATGCACAGATTTAGGTGCAAATAACAAGAAGGTTTGCACAGATTGGGGTTGGCAATGTAGAAAATTACTGATTTTATCCTTTAAACGTTTGCATTTTTCCTCAAAATAAGGCCAACTTAGGACTATTTTACCCTCGAGTGGGTTTGAAAGGCTCATATGCACAGACTAGAGGTGAGAGAGAGAGAGAGGGTGAGAGGAAGAGATAATGACCTGGAGAGGGTAGAGAAAGAGAAGTAGAGAAGGAGAGAAGAAGAGAGGGATTGAGAAAGAGACCTAGAGAGGGGAGAGAGAAGAGAGATAGTAGAGAGGGATAGAGAAGAGAGATAGAATAGAGATACCAATGCCAATCTTTTTCTATAATTTTTTTTTTCTGAAAAATCAGCCTACCGTCGGAATTCCGACATCAAAGCGTAAAAATTCCGATAGAGGAGTGTCGTCGGATGCACAACATCCTCGTCGGAGCTCTCCTGGGGACCGTCATAATTCCGCCACCAAGGGGTTCAAATTACGATAGCCTCCAGAGAGTTCCGACAAGGATTCTGTGCATCTGACGACAATCCTCTGTCGGAATTTTTATGCTTTGATGTCAGAATTTTGACGGTAGCCCGAGATTGAGATGGTATTCTTTCTGGGTATGAGTATCAATGGCGGCCGTCAGAAAGGATGGGGCTGATGTCGGAATTGCGATGACAACAAGGATAGTCGAAACTTCCGACAAAAAGTTTTCGACGGCTTTTTTTGTCATTAGTGCGACAAAAATGCGTCGGACTACCGACGATTTGCCGTCAAAATTTTGACCCGAATGTACTAGTGACTCCTTTTGTTAGGACTAACCGGTTTGAACAGTGGTCTTGATACCTTTATCTTGAACCTTCCTTCTTCTTATTTGTTTCCAAACTTATTACAAGTGAAGCAATGTCCATTAAATATTTTTGCACTTGATAGACTACTTGATTGAGATCTACACTCATAAGCAATGTGACCATATTTATGACAATTGTGGCAATAACCATCAAAAGTAAAAGTCTTCTTTTGATTAACCGGTTTATTCTTACAATCATTGGTTTTATGACTATATTTTCCACAATGATTACAAGAGAATTTGAAATACTTCATACCTCTTACTTCTAATTGATTTATTTTATCATCCTTCATTCTATTGGATTTAGATAATTCTCCAGTTTCTATAGGACCTGAATCAGGGTAACCAAGACCGGCTGTATCCTTTGTTCTTCTCTGAGCCTTCAACTGGCTATCTACCTTCTCAGAGCTTTCATTGAATTTTCTCAACTTTTCATTTCTCTCATTTTCTGTTTTCAACGCACTCTTGAGCTTTTCAATCTCTTTTATCATCCTCTCCTTTTCTTTTGCATTGTCATTTGGTTGTTTGTGTATGTATTCATTTTCCTGAGTGAGAACTTGAATCTCTTCATCTTTCTCAATAATGATTGCATCATTTTATCTCAGGGCATCTTCAGCATTTCTCCTAGCTCTTTCAACTTTTGACAGATCTTCTTCTGCCTCTCTCTTTCTTTCATCAACACTTCTGCCAGCTTCCAGTATCTCAGTCATTCTCAGGGCCTGAACTTCATGTTCTCTTTTGAGATGTGTGATTTCTTCGGTCAGCTTCTTATTCTTTTCCATGAGTTTTGAGACCGCTTCTTCAACTTCTTCAGATCCACTCTATTCAGAGAGTTGATCTATGATATCTTGATTCTCATTTAGTTGTTGAGGCAATTCCTTCCTTTTAGCAATAGATTTTCTCAGTCTCTCTTTCAACTAAGCAATAATCTCATTAGCTTCATCAATCAGCTTCTAATATCGGTACTCTTCCATGATCTTTTTCCTCAAGTTGTTAAGCTTCACTTCAGAGGAACTGAGCTCTGATACCAATTGTTAATCCCAATCGGTACTGAGAGGGGAGGGGTGAATCAATACATTACCAGTTTTTACTAATTGATACTTTAGCTTTACATATGAACTAATTAACCATTCACCAATATACACATTTATTGCAGAAGATTAAGCATACATGAAAAGATACACAAAGACACACAAATTTATCTCATGGAAACCCAATAGGGAGAAAACCACGGTGTGAGTAGGAACTTACAAAATTTTTACTCTTCTGGAGTACGCCCGATGAAGAGCCATCCTTGTTAGGAGATTACAAACACACTAGTTAGGTGCCACTCGGTTAAGGGATTTTGAACAAGGTCGATTAGTACCTTTACCCTATTAAAGGTATCCTGGTTAAAGGACTTAGAAAATCAGTTAAGATGTTACTCGGTTAAGGGATCTATACAATGGGACCTATTAAAGTCCACCCAGTTAAGGGATTTATATTGCAGTCATTTCAAAAAAATAGATAAATGATTAGATACATGAAGCTACAAATTAGCCTGATCAGATCACAATTAGGCATTAGTCTTGGTCTGCATTGGTTGTGCCTGTCCTTAACAACTCTGCCTTTTGTCGGTCTACTGATACTTGAATCCTGCACTATCGGTCCTCTGTCACCTGTGTCACTGCTCTGTGAAACCCTATTCTACTGGTCTTCTGTCACTTGGCTCTGCATACTCTAAAACTCCCCCTGTTTCCTTTTTCACATTAACTTCATTCACCTTAACAACAACCCTCTCAATAATGAGATATGTGAATTTATAGATCCTTAAGTCTTTCGCCAACTTTTCCCTTCAAAACATACATTTAAAAATTCCATTGTCAAGCCTTAAAATGTGCTTATGAAATCATGCAGGAATCTTTGTCAATACTGTCGAACATGCCAATATGTCCGTTGGTTGACTGAGAGAAGACTTCTGATTTAACTGGTTGTAACTTTACCAATCTATCGGTTACCGACTTTTTTGGTGAACTGATCACAACCTTGTCTAGGCGATTTCTTCCTGTGTACCGGTTTCGTCTTTGCTTAGCCGGTGGACGTCTTCCTTACCGATCTACTTGTAGACGTATAAAAATGACCATATTCCTAAATGAATATTTTATGTTCATTTCTCTATTTAATTAAATCCAATTTAATTAAATTATCCACATTCTTCTATTTTATTAAGTAAATTACTCAATTTATTTAAATAAAATTCACTATACCCATTTAATGAATAAATCATTTTATTCAATTAAATCCCCCCTATCCACTTTTAATTAAATTCAAATTTAATTAAATAGTTATCTTAAATTGAATAAATCTAATTTATTTAATTTCCCCAAATTGCAACCAAATTGAATAAATCATTTAATTCAATTAAATCCTATTATCCCTCCATCCACTTGCAAAATCCTACATCTCCCACTTGCCTTCCTAAACCCCTTTCTAATACCTTCTAGACTCTTCTAATCGCTCTAATTAGCCTAACCCATCTTCTAAACTTTGTCACATCCCTAAGCAAAGGGAAGTCACTTCTCAAAACCTCAAAGTCTTTGATAACCATTAAAGGCTTCAAGTCTTCAACCACTAAATTCCTCAAGTCTTTGATAACCATTGAAGGCTTTCAACCTTCAACCACTTAATCCCCAAAGTCTCCAATAACTATTAATGGTTAACTCAAACCCTCCTACATGGTTAAAACAATTGTTTTGACTCAACCTTCATCCAACCCAAGGGTCTCATCAGGCCTTTAATGCTTTGACCATGATTATCTCTTAAACATTTGCACAAAGGTTTATCCTTGATTTAACTCTTAATCCAGTGGGTAATCCTAACTTAGACTTGACCCTTAGCCTCTAGATAACCATGAGGTCTTCTCAGGCATTCAATGTCTCCAACCCCTTTTCTCAACCCAACCCTATGTTGACACTTGTCACCATTTCATTGGTGCCAATTACAAACATGGATCCCCAACTTTCAAACTCAACCCTTGATTAAACCATTCAATCCTGACCATCCATTGCCCTGTTCTTGCTATAAATAGAGCTCTCATTCCTCCATTTTAAATCATCCTTCAAATTTGTAGCATCACATTTATGCTCAAATACATTCAAGCTTTCTCATTTCATATATGCTCATCATTTAGTCTCTCTTAAATCAGGAATTAGACTAAATATGCATGTTTAGAATAATTTCTTTATCATTTTAGTTCAATCATAGACTAAATATAGTATGCTAGGATAGTATTCATACTAATCTTGTCATCTTATCATTTAGTTTATTGCATTTTAAAATCATACATAGCTTATAACACATTTCATTCTAAAAATCTATCAGAGCATCCCTCGTTCTTGCATTTGCCATCCCTGAACCATTTTGCTCAGTGATCTGAGAGCAAAACATTGGTTTAAGGGACATTGTGAGATAGAGAACCATGAGACCCACCTTGGGAAGCTGAGTAATACTTTGTTACTCCATAGCTTGCACCAAGAAGTCCTCTGTGTGTGTGTGGACAAGTCATTTTTATATATTTTCACATATTGAATTCTATCAACCCGCTTTTCCCACATACACTACTCACCACTACCCGATCACCTTACTGCTTGCCAGTCTACTACTTGTCGGTCTACTTCCTGTCAGTATACTTACTGTCTGCCTATTTACTCACTTCCTAGTTCACTTACTCCCTAAGGATGGGGAAGACTAAGGAGATGATGTTGCCAACAACGACAACCATATCATTTACTTGTCAAACAAAATTGCATCAGATTGCCAACAGATATCGGTAAGACACCTTATGAGTTATGGTTCGGTCATAAACCTACAGTTAAGTATTTCAAAATCTTTGTTAGTAAATGCTAAATCAAAAGAGATGATTCCATTGGAAAGTTTGATCCTAGATGTGATGAAGGAATATTTCTTGGTTATTCAAATGAAAGAAAAGTATATAGATGTTATAACAAAAGATTATAGATAATTATGGAGAGTGCTAATGTCAAGGTGGATGAGCAGTACAGAGGTCAAATCGGAGCTTATGAGAGGGAACCAGAAGTGGAAATGATCATAACCAAACTGGTAGCACCTGTACTAGAACAAAATGTTGAACCAATTACCTCAACAGTATTAGAAAATTCAATAGTAACTGAAGATCTGAGCAGAGAAATATAAAGTTAGAAGACTCCTAGGTATGTAAGGTCAAATCATTCAGAAGATCAAATCATTCGGAAGATCAAATCATTCGAGACAAGAGAAAAGGAGTGATGACAAGGAGAAGGTTGGCAGCTGAAGAGGTATGTTTAATTTCTCAAATTGAATCGACATCAATAGTTGAAGCATGTAAGGATGAATGTTGGATGAAAGATATGAAAGAGGAATTAGATTAGATAGAAAAGAAAAACACATGGACTTTAGTTCCCCGACCTAAAAATAAGAATGTTATATGAACTAAATGGGTTTTTAGGAATAAATTGAATGAAGATGGACAATTTGTGAGGAACGAGGCTAGATTGGTTTGCAAAGGATGTTCTCAAAAGGAAGGAATTGATTATGATGAAACTTTTGCTCCAGTAGGTAGGATTGAAGTTGTGAGATTATTTCTTGCTTATGTTTCCCATAAGAAATACAAGGTTTATCAGATGGACGTTAAGTGTGTAGTCCTAAATGGAGATCTTGAAGAGGAAGTTTACATTGAGCAACCTGATGGATTTTCACTTTAAAATGATAAAAACATGGTTTGCATGTTAAGGAAATCTTTATATTGATTGAAGCAAGCCCCTTGAGCTTGGTATGCTAGATTGGACAAATATCTTTTGAAGCTTGCTTTCACTAAAGGTAATGTTGACAGTAACTTGTATTATAAGATCACTGATGATGACATACTGATTGTTGAGGTCTTTGTTGATGCTATCATTTTTGGAGGTGAGGATAAGTTATGTATGGAATTCTCTGATAATATGAAGAATGAATTTGAAATGTCTATGATTGGAGAAATGAGATTTTTCTTAGGTTTATAGATTACTCAGTCTGATAAGTGTTTTTCATCTGTCAAACTAAGTATTCTAGAGAGTTGTTGAAGAAATTTGGTATGGAAAATTCTAAACCGGTTGGTACTCCTATGGTTACAAGTGAGAAACTGACAAAGAAAAATGTATTAGCTCTGATAAATCCTACAAGGTATAAATCTATGATTGGAGGTTTGTTATATTTGACTCAGACTGGACCGGATATAATGAATGCAGTTTGTATTGTATCAAGATATCAGAGTGATCCTAGAGAGAATCATGAGAGTGTGGTGAAAAGGATTTTTCAGGTATTTGCAAGGAATGACTTAATATGGTTTATGGTATTCTAAAGATGATTACTTTACACTATGTGTATATACAGATGAAGATTGGGCTGGAGATGTTGATGATGGAAAGAGCACATCTGGTGGAGCTTTCTTTCTTGGAAAGAAACTTATTTCATGGATCAACAAGAAATAATCATGTACTTCTTTATCTATTGTTGAAGCTGAGTATGTTGATGTTGCTATTAACTGTACACAAGTTCTATGGATGAAGAAAATGTTGAAGGATATAAGAGTAGATTGTAATGAGCCGATAGTTATTCACTGCGATAACTTTGTTGCTATTGACATATCAAAGAATTTGGTATTTCATTCTAAGACTAAGGACATATCAATCAAGTATAACTTTTTGAAGGAGAAGGTGGAAGCAAATGAAGTCAAATTGGTTTATGTGAACACTAAAGAACATATTGCAAATATCTTCACTAAACCTTTGCCTAAGGAATCATTTGAGTACTTTAGAGATATATTGGGGGTCTCTACCCCTCCAGTAGAGACTTGAGTGATGCTGATTGGCATAAGCTCGGTATGCATTTATTAGAACTATCATTCATTTGGGATTGATGTGTTGGTTCTACTACTCAGGGCGAGTAGTCAGTTGTGTGGTTAAGAGGATTTATGATTTTTCTTTGATGTTTATGTCAGATTTCTGGCATTGATGTCAAAGGGGGAGATATATTCATGCGAAAAACAAAGCTTAACAATGATATCAATCACAGGGGCAATTTTGATTCAGGTCTTTATTTTGGTCTATTGGTTCAAAGCTTCATTGTTATATCATTTGTTTGGATGTCTTCCATTGGGGGAGACTTGTTTGGCATTTCTTGGCACTTGAATGTTTTTCACATCTAGTGTTGCCATCAATTCCAAAGGGGGAGATTGTTGGCATTTTGGAAGAATTGACTATGTGTTGCATTGATGTTTGTCATTTATGTCAACACTAACTTCTTGTTTGTCTACCAGGTTCCGATAGAGTGGTTGGACTTTGATGATGATCAGGAGATTTATCTCTGGTATTCTTCGATATGTTTTGGTTGTTGGTATTGGTTTGGATTGGTTATTCATGTATTTCTAATGTATATCTCATTCAATTGGTTTGAGATTTGATGATCCAGATGTTATCACTTGTTCTAGTAAGCCTTTTGGTTACGGGTAAGGGTTTTACTGATAGAGCTTTATTGAAGATCTTTTGGTAGATTTGATAAGTGGTGTTGGTGCAGCTTCTAGAAGGTTTTCAGGATGTTCATGGTTATCATGTTCATGTTTTGGTTGATTGGTGGTGTTTCATTTGGCTTATGGCAACCTATTTTAGGTTTGGTCTTATTCTGTTAGGTTATGGACCAGTTTATGTAACATGTTGGTGGATGCTATCGATGCATTACCAGTTGGATTTATTGATTGATTTATGTTGTTTTGGTCTCAGGCCGACTTAGGTTATCACTGGTTTTTGGGTTTATGTAATGTATTTATTGTATTATTTTTTGGTGGTTGACCTAATTGTTTAGGTCACGAGTTCATATATATATGATGTAAGATCTCTTTGTAGATCATAGGATGGTCATGGGTACTGGGATTATTTGTGTGCGAATAAAGTTGTAATCATATGTAGAGGTTTTGGTCAATCATAGGTGATCGAATTGGGTTTTTTTAAGAGGTTTAAGACCTCTGGTATTGATCTTAACCGAAACTATACTCAAGCATAAGAGATTCTATTCTTGCAATTCATTCTTATTTTCAGATTGTAGTCTAGATTTCTTTTGTAGTCAGTGAGGCTCCTTTGTGATGAGCAGTGCGCTCTAGGCAGTGTGCCTTCCTACATGTGTAGGACCCTTTATTGTAATCACATACTTACTGTAGAAGTATCATTTGACTATGGGTAGGCTTCCCACCATGGTTTTTCCCTTTACCAGGTTTTCCACGTACAAATATTGGTGTTATGTATTGTGAATTTATGGTATTTGGTTTATGGTTTATGTTTATGCTTAATTGATATGTTATTTTGATATTTGGTTTATGCATTTCAGTAAATGCTTTTGCGTGCTTACAGTTTCATAATTTGTTAACAACTGATTCAACCCCCCCTCTCAGTTGACCACTCGTTATTCTAACAACACATATGCTTGAAAATGAATTATGTAATACTGCTCCAATGGATAGATGAAAAATATGCAACCCTGAGGAATGCTAGATGATGAATGTTTGAATGCTTGATGCTTGAATATAATCTCCTTGCCTTCTCCACCTTGTCATGCTCTCACCTTATGATTATGTGTTATGCCAAATGAGAGGGGAAGACCTCCTTATATACTTGCTTGTCGTCAATTGTTTAATTTTCTGATGTAGGCCAACATGGGGAAGTAATTTTTTGCTCAAATTTGAGATAGGTCCTAGGGGCCATAATAGGTCTTGATTAGGGAGGACCAAGGCATGGTGCCTTGGTCTTTCCCAATTGAGTCCAGGATCAAGAGCTATGCAAGGTGCAAGATGAAAGCAATGAGGTTTGGTTGCATAGGGGAGGCATAAATGGGTCCCGATCAAGCATGGGGATGAGACTGATAAGGTGAGGGCCCAAAATACGGTCAAAATTGCAAGGGGTACAATTTTAGGACACTACATTTATCCTCCACTTTAGTGGGAGTATGAGCTTATGCAAATACTCGTGGCAAAGTAGAAGAAGAGAGAAGAAGATAAGTAATGCAGAGAAAAATCACAAAGAGTATAAGATATCACTAATTTCAAGGAACTAAGCCCCTAATCTTAGGATCTTAACTCACTCAAACATATGCAAGGGCACACAAACAAGAAAAAGACACAAAGACAAACAAAGATAAAAAGAAAGGAAAAGACACAAAGGCACACAAGACCCAAAGGCACACAAGACCCAAAAGCTAAAGACGAAAAACAAAACCTCAAGTCAACTAGCCGAAGAGACCTCGATATCAAAATGTCTCAATAACTAATATCATTATTGAAAAATGCCATCTCATGAACACAAGTGATCAAATAAAAGAGAAAAGCAAACATCATCCATGAACTATCAATAGCAAAACTATGAGTTCATTAGAGGAAGATGAGAGAGCATGAATACACTCTAGACGTGTTTATCCAGGTGATCCATGAGAAGAATGATGAGAGAGAGCATGTAATACTCACCCCTAGATGTTTTTATCTAGGTGATCCATGGGAAGAAAAAGACATGGAATCGTCACCCCTAGATGTTTTTATCTAGGTGATCCATGTGGGGAGGAAAGTAAGAATAGTCTAGTTATTTTTAGCTAGTTGCACCCATCCTCGTGCGTGTGTGCAAGTGATGTCTGGTTTCAAGTGTATAGCACCCTGTGTAAGAGTCTTTTCTCTATTTTTGAGTGTGTTTCAACATGTTTAAGACATGAAATTTAAATGAAAATGCCAAGGGGCAATTGTGTGTGTGCAAATGTGTAAATGCCAAGTGGCAGATACATGCCTGGTTTCAAGGCCATCCCGTTTAAGACTTTTCTATTTTTGGTGATGTGTAACCCCGCCTAAGACATATATCAAATGTTGCATCTGGTTTCGAGTGTGAAGAATCTCATTCTAATATTTTTTTACTATGGTTCCAAGAATGAACACCCCGTTTAAGACATGCAAAAATGATATGCAAGAGCATAGTACAATATAGTTCAAAGGGAGCGATGTGGGTGCCCCCCCTTAAGATGTCAACATACTTTTATGTTGATGTCTTAAGGAAGCTTAGAGACAAGGATACCTTACCTTCAACACCAAGGAGATATCATTTAGGCAACAATGTCATAAATCTAAGCTAGAGAGGGAATACTCTTCAAGCAAGGATAAGATAGTTGAAAAAGAGATATTGTGCAACAAGTGCAAAGGGAATCCTTGGAGGAGGAGATATATTTTCTCAAAAGGCATCTATCTCCAAGAGGAGCTATCTTGAACAAACATAAAATCTTATACCAAAAGAAGGGAAGGAGAACAAGAATTCATACCTTCCTCCTATTGCTAGGTGAAAGGGATTCTTGATGAAGGATGACACACTTTTGACCCAATGTGAGGGGTAAATTTATAATAGATATACATTGCCAAGTGAAGAAGAGGTAGTATCCAAGGAATTACACCTCTTGTATCAGAGAAAATCCTTGAGCAAACAACAACTTCACACAAGGAATGACACCAAATCATGAAACAAATACCACTCCACAAAGGAAAAGTAGATCCTTAGAGAGGAGAGAGAGAGGAGGATAAATCAATCAATCATTGCCCCCCAAGTGTAAGGACAATGAGAAGAATTACACAATCTTTTAAGGAGAGATTAAGCATAAGGAAATGCATAATAAACTTACATGAATGAATATCCAATGCAAGAAAAGACATTAGTTTATGTAAAATGCATCTCAAAAGAAGTGGTAATCTTCATAGAGAGATAGATGGAGAGAAAGAAAGATAACATATTCCCCTAAGGAGGGATTATTCATAAGAGACATATCATTCCAAACAAATAATAGGTCCTAACAAGGGACACACATGTACTTGCATGACAGATAATTCTATGCAAGAAAGGACATCAAGTTATGAAGAATGAAATGGTGAAACTTTAGAAATATGAAGGATATTATTATTGCCCCCCAAGCATAGAGATAAGAATAAATAGACTATTATGTTGCTCACTAAGTACGATTACACTTTAAATTTTACCACCATGAATGACAATGAGCCTCCAACGGGTAGGCTAACAATGTCACATAGTGAGGAGCAACATAATGGGGACTTGAATGTTATTTGAAATGATTATGATAAATATGCCATTCATTGTAAGATGTTATTTCGATGACACCTAAATCAATATAATGTATTTTTTTATTTTCAAAGCTTGACAGTGATTAGTAGAATGCCCATGAATTTGGTGATACTTGCAAAAAGACGAATTTTCAAGATGTTGTCTATGTTTTCTTTTTCTTTTAGGCCAAAAAAGAGAGATAAAATTAGTATGGAGAATATTGGACAAAACATTTTCTTGTTGTAACATAATATTGGAATGAGAAGATGTGGATTCTCTAAACAATGGAGGAGGGGATGTTGAAAAAGGAAGAGGTTGGAAACCTGGCTTTTCATTAGAAGAGTGTGATTTCTCATGACTTTCAAGGCTTTGTTGCACAAACCTTAGAACTTGTCCATTGTATTTTCTCCTATCATTATCAAGACGTGTTAGAAGGAGAAGTGGAAATTGGTTTAGAAGCTTGGATAAAAGACACAAAAGGCTTCGCGAAGGCTTCAATCTTAGATTGAGGGTTCTTATGCCCATTGGAGGAGGGTATAAAGTTTTGTGTACACCAATTACTTTTTGTAGAAGCATCATTGATAGGAGATGGTGTTGCTAAATAAATCATAATACTAAAGGGTGAAATATATACCAGTTCACCATAAGTGAAATTATAAAGATTAAAATAAGCCTTTATTGTGTGAAGTTCATTGTTATATATGAAATTTATTGTGTGATGAAGGGTAGAAGGGACTGCTTTCATAACATGAATCCACAGTCTACTTAGAAGAAGGTTATAATTAAGATGGCTGGGCATGACATGAATAGGAGTAGGCTCACAAGTCCTACTTTAATGGGTAACATGACTATACCAAGTGACTCTCTAGGAACATTATCAAAGCCACACACACAAACATGATCGGGTTGAATAGAAGAATAATCCCAATTTATCTTATCTAATAAGTCAACACAACAAATGTTAAGAGCTGACCCATTATCAATTAAAGTACCCCTTATCTTTTGTTCATAAATACAAGAAGTAATCATAAGGGGATCATGTCTATTTTTAACCTCTATAGAAGGTAATTCATCTTGTGAGAATGTGATATCATTTGGTTTAGAAGAAGGATGAGGAACTACCCTTTGTAAGGCTTCTTGGATCAACTTATGATATGAAGGTGGAGATTAAATTAAATCCCAAAGGGAAATATTAGCTAAGATATCATTAATTTTTTCCACAAGATTAGGTTCTCTATCAACATGTTTCGTAGAATAAGGAGGGGGGGGGGGGGGGGAGGAAGGGAGGTGAAAAGAACATTGGGATCTTTTTGACACCAACATTAAATTATTGATATAGTTTTGAGCCATATTTTTGCTCTAGTTTCTTTTCCATATTACTTCTTTCACATATGTATTTTGCAACTTGTAGGATATTAGGAGGTTTTTTAGGTCTAGGCTTCTCACAACTAGAAGCATGAATGATATTGACTTGACTAGGTTATTTTTTCTCTAAGGATAGATCTTGAGAAAGAAGAGAATCAAGGAAATTGCTAATAATTTCATCTTCTTTCTCTAAGGCATCTTTGTGATTAGGAAAGGGACTATCATATGTAACGAATGCTTCATCTCTAGGGGAAGATCATGAAAATAAGGTATGGTATTACTAGGATAAGTAGCCATAATACCATCCTCTTGCACCAAATAATCCTTATGATGGAGGTACATTTTAAGAGAAGAAGGAACACAATTATCCAAAGATTCATCCCATATTCCCTTTTTGCACTAATGTGCCCTCATTAATGAGATCAATTTTGGGAGAGGGTAAATCATAGCTATGAATGAAAGAGAGAACTAAATTATCATCATATGCATGAAAGAGAACATCATGAACATCTTTAATGTAACTTGAAATTGAATTAGCAAAATAAGATAAGAAATCCATATGCACTTATGATCAAACAAGAAACTCATATGTCATTTAACCATAATAATGTTCACCCCATACATGCATAGAAAATTGAATAAAGGAGGGTAAATGGAATTTGAATTGGAAATTTGAAATTTTAATTTGAAATTTGAAACTTGCAAAATAATTGAATAATGCAAAATTATAGGAAAAATGATTACTCAATTAAATGAACAAATTGATTGAAAGAATAAAGAGCAAGAATGCAACCTCCTAGGAAATTGAAATTTAAAATTAGGATTATGTAAAACAAAAAAACCTCTTAATTTAAAATTTAAAATTAGGATTATGTAAAACAAATTTTTAAATTTAGGGCCTTGTGAAAATAACCTATTAATTTTAAAATTTAAAATTGAAGAAATTTTAAAATTAGGGCTCTTTTAAGCAACCTATTAATTTTAAAATTTAAATTTGAAATTGTCCACAAGAGATTTAAATTTAAAATTAGGGCCTTGCAAAAAAGAACCACTTAATTTTAAATTTTAAATTAGCTCTAAGATTGAAATTTGGAAATTGAAAAATTGGGAAATGCACAAGATTAATTTAAACTTAAAAATTAGGGTTTGTTTAATTAACCACTTAATTTTTAAAATTTAAATTTGAGATTATCCACAAAAAAATTAAATTCAAAATTAGGGTCTTGTAGATTGGAAATTTAAAAATTAGGAAATGCACAAAATTAATTTAAATTTAAAAATTAGGGTTTGTTTAATTAACCACTTAATTTTAAAATTTAAATTTGAGATTGTCCAAGAGAAAATTAAATTCAAAATTAGGGTCTTGTAAAAGGACCACTTAATAAAATTTAAATTTGAAAATAGATCTAAGATTGGAATTTCAAAATTGAAAAATCGAAAAATGCACAAGATTAATTTAAACTTAAAAATTAGGGTTTGTTTGATTAACCACTTAATTTTTAAAATTTAAATTGAAGATTGTCCACAAGAAAATTAAATTCAAAATTAGGGTCTTGTAAAAAGAACCACTTAATTTTAAAATTTAAATTTGAAAATAGATCTAAGGTTGAAATTTGGAAATTGAAAAATCGAAAAAATGCACATGATTAATTTAAACTTAAAAATTAGGGTTTGTTTAATTAACCACTTAATTTTAAAATTTATATTTGAGATTGAAATTTGATCTAAGATTGCTTTTTTTTATTTTAAATTGAAATTAGAAACCAAATTTGAAGAGGGAAATTCAAAATTTAAACAACCCACAAGCTCTATTTTTTTTTTTTAAATTAGGGTTTTTGAAATTAACCGCTTAATTTTAAAAAAATAATTGTGAAATGTGTCTTGTAGATGAAATTTTGAATTATGAAATTGAAAAAGTACTTTGATCTGAAATAATTAAACAATTTACAAACTCAATTTTGAAATTAAAAATTAGGGTTTTAATGAAATTAACCTTTAAATTTTTAAAATTTGCAAGGAAATCAAACTTGTAAATGAAAATTTGAATTTTAAATTGCATACACTCAGATCTGAAAACAAAAATCATAATTAATGATGTAAGGAGTCGGGTTCACCAAAATGTAAACTGGAAAATTGGAGTCTCAGCAAATTCACCACTTGGAAGGGAGAAATTACTAAGTCAATTTTCTCTTGGAGGAATTTACATTCAAAATAGGGGTTGAATCTACTAGATCCAATCCTAAATGATGCAAGGACTGAATACTAAGTATATTGATTATGTTTGGAATGTGTTTACCCTCTTTTGTGAGTTGGATAAGTTGAATGTTGGAACTGAAGACAAAGTAGACAAAAACAATGAGCTTCAGATTTGGGATTTTGTCGTGCACCTGGATCTGAGAAGTTTGAGATGATTCTGAGTTTCTCTGTGAAATCTGCCAAAATTTGCAGGGATCGTGTGTCTAGACCAGGTCGCCCCCAACTTGGTCCTTCAAACTTTCTGTGTGTCGAAAAGGGTTTTTTCGTCTCTACAAATAAAGCTTAATTCCACAAGTACAACTTCACACCTACTTCCTGCACATAGAAAGAAGAAGAAAGGGGTAGGGAATAGGGTTTTGCCTAAGTCAAACCCCAGTTTGGAATAGAACTTGAATAAAATACTGCAAATGCTTGAAATAAATGATGGAAAGGTATACCTTCAGATCTGCAATAGATGATGATGATGCTTTGCTTCTTAGATGTAATCACATATGTTGTATGAAATGGCATGAACATGACAAAACCCTAACAGACACACATGCTTGCAAATAAATGATGTAATGTTGCTCCAAAGGATATATGAAGAATATGCAGCCTTGAGGAATGCTAGATGATGGATGCTTGAATGTAATCTCCTTGCCTTCTCCACCTTGTCATGCTCTCACCTTATGATTGTATGTTATGCCAAATGAGAGGGGAAGACCTCCTTTTATACTTGCTTGTCGTCAATTATTTAATTTTCTGATATAGGCCGACATGGAGAAGTAATTTCCCACTCAAATTGGAGATAGGGCCTAGGAGCCAAAATAGGTCTTGATTAGGGAGGACCGAGGCATGGTTCCTTGGTCTTGGTGGGGACTAGGACATGGCACCCTGGTCCTACCCTAATTTAGGCTAGGACCAAGAGCTATGCAAGGTGCAAGATGAAAACAATGAGGTTTGGTTGCATAGGGTAGGCATAAATGGGTATCGACTAAGCATCAGGATAAGATCGATAAGGTGAGGGCCCGAAATGCGGTCAAAATTTCAAGGGTTGCAATTTTAGGATACTACAATATCAAAAGAATGGTTATTTTTCACATCAAGGTGGATGACATAGGGAATAAGATAATCACAAGTAGCTTTCACTAATATCGGTCATGTCTCAAAGTGCATGTAAAGTATGGAAGCACAGACAAGGCATACAAGCTATTTGGTTGATTATAGGTTCATAGAAAAAGTAGGCGTACAAACTTAAATCATAAAATTCTTAAGAAAAGCTTCGATACCATCTAAATGAGCTAAAATTATCAAAAAGGGTAGAGATTAAGATTTGATACCAACAAATCCCTAAATCCAAGATACAAATAAACCTTTGAGATTGTAATGTAGTTACCAATAAATGAAAATACATAGTAAAAGACAAATAAATGGAGACAAACACACAACTAGAGACATGTAACATTCTTTGTTGATTTCTATTAAAATATGGAAATAATTTTTACAAAAATCAAATACAAACTAAAACTGAAAACAAACTATTGTTTAGAAATTACTTGCAACATTCTAGAGTTGATCCCAAACACTAAATAACTTGGAGCTACATTTAGCTCACTTACAGACTACTACTCACTTGGAGCTACACACACTCAGAGCAATCACTTGTTAGACACAATGTACCACTAAGAGGGGGGGGTGAATCAGTGGTTCTCAAATTCTTCTCTCTTAAACTCTTAATTATATGTACCGATTAACATACTAAGGCTAAGATAACCTACTGCTAAGGAGAGATTACTCAATTGAATCACACACAAGGAGACATCACATAACACCAACATATACGAGGAAAACCCAAGATGGGAAAAACCTTGATGATAAATGTTGCTGGAGTCTACTGCTCCAATCTAGACTCACAATGAATCTTTGATTACAATGTTTAGGGCACTAGCGCAAGGAGCACCAACCCCTGATTTTAGGGCACCAACCCAAGGAGCACGAACCCTTGATTTAGGGCACCAACCCAAGGAGCTACAACCCCTACACTGAGCTACAAATCACTGATATACAATGTATATTCAAATAAAAAAGTAATAGTCTTGTTACAAATGGATTTTGTAACTCTTCTGTAAATCTATCTATTGGATCTTCTATCCAGTTCACTGTCGATACTCAGCTCACCCTTTCACTACTGCAAACTCACTCTTTGTTGCACTCTAGTCAGTTCACCCTCTTCTCCTTCTCTATCGGTTCTACTCTTTGCCAGTTTTTCACTTTATCGATTCTCTCTTCTCTCTTCTACACCACTGCTCTCCACTAGTATCACACTCTCTCAGTTTTATGCCTTCCTTCTTTGCAATCTTTTGTACTTCTTCTCTGCCAGTATGGTCACTGTCAGTTCTACACTTCTATTTCTGATTGAACACTTCAATCATGTTCTTCTGTACACCCAGTCTCTTCTTCTTCTTCTTCTTCTTGGTGAGCACTTGACTAATTTCTTCTCACATGCAACAACACTCTCTCATTCAGTTGCAACCTTCATCGATTTTGGCTTGCATATTTATAAACTGGTTTTCCTACCAAAAACCAATTCAAACTTTAGGTGGTTAGGGTTTCCTCATCAACATCGAGGAAAACCAAATCCATTCAAATCTCATCTGATCTGATCACCTAGATTGATGAACTGTAACTGATCAATTAATCCTACCATTTTCGTGCCTTCTAGAACATGCCTCCTATTTTTAACATCCCACTCTTAACCCGTCAACAAATTTCTTGGTAAATCACCACGAATGGCTTTGTGGTTCCCTTCACCTGACTTGATTTTCTCACATGATCTATGCTAGATCTTTGCTATCTGTTTGAGCTCAAGCTACAAACCTCTGCAGTGCATCCCATGAATTTCACAGTCAACATAAATATCAACCTATCGCCAACTACCTCGTCACCTGACACTTCATTGACTCAACACACCGACATTCGCATGCATGCCACTTCATCTCCATGTGGCAACTGTGTTGACATCAATCTTTGCTTGAACATCTGTGTCAGTATGGATGGGATCACCGACCAACTCTATTACCAGGTTCACCTACCGGCTTACTAACCTTGCCAGTTAAACCCTTAACCAGTTTTGTCATCAACCTTGCACTCTGCTTCTCTTCCGATAGAACACTCAATTGGTTAGCACTCTTGCTAACCTACCTTATGCACAATTTCATCAGATGGGAGTCTTTTGCATCTACACCTTGTCCATATTACCGGTGGACATACATACCGGTAAACACCTTGATGACACCATGTCATCACCCTTCAACTATTTCCATCTTAGGCATCTTTATGGTGGTTGTACTCTCTATTTGTTGCTGCTCAACCTTGCCTTCTTCTTCATCATCCCATACCATATCTCAACCAGTTTGTCAAGGTGACAAACCCATCACTCTACATCTGTCCTGACAACTCATCATGTCTTCTTTGTCGGTCCAGTGCATATCCCTGATTTCATGCACTTGAGGTATCCTTGTGATTCACTAGTAGATCCGGTTCCCTTCACCTGACTTGATTTTCTCACATGATTTGTGCTAGATCTCTGCTATCTGTTTGACCTCGAGCTGTAAACCTCTGCAGTGCATCCTGTGAATTTCACAGTCAACATAAATATCAACCTGTCGCCAACTACCTCATCACCTGACACTTCACTGACTCAACACATCGACATGCACATGCATGCCACTTCATCTTCATGTGGCAACTGTGTTGGCATCCACCTTTGCTTGAACATCTGTGTCGGTATGGATGGGATCGCCAACCAACTCTATTACCAAGTTCACCTACCAGCTTACTAACCTTGCCAGTTAAACCCTTAACTGGTTTTGTCATCAACCTTGCACTCTGCTTCTCTTCCAGTAGAACACTCAACTGGTTAACACTCTTGCT